>NC_140009.1:1024576-1044860 GCF_964263955.1 Coregonus lavaretus | reverse complement strand
AGATAACACTGAAATGCTGGTATTTTAGATAACACTGAAATGCTGGTGTTTTAGATAACACTGAAATGCTGGTATTTTAGATAACACTGAAATGCTGGTATTTTAGATAAACACTGAAATGCTGGTATTTTAGATAACACTGAAATGCTGGTATTTTAGATAACTAACACTGAAATGCTGGTGTTTTAGATAACACTGAAATGCTGGTATTTTAGATGCCACTGAAATGCTGGTATTTTAGATAACACTGAAATGCTGGTGTTTTAGATAACACTGAAATGCTGGTATTTTAGATGCACTGAAATGCTGGTATTTTAGATAACACTGAAATGCTGGTATTTTAGATAACACTGAAATGCTGGTATTTTAGATAACACTGAAATGCTGGTGTTTTAGATAACACTGAAATGCTGGTATTTTAGATGCCACTGAAATGCTGGTATTTTAGATAACACTGAAATGCTGGTGTTTTAGATAACACTGAAATGCTGGTATTTTAGATGCCACTGAAATGCTGGTATTTTAGATAACACTGAAATGCTGGTGTTTTAGATAACACTGAAATGCTGGTATTTTAGATGCCACTGAAATGCTGGTATTTTAGATAACACTGAAATGCTGGTGTTTTAGATGTTGCTATTATGTTTGTTGTTACTGCTGCTGTTGTTGTTGTTGTGATAATACTGTAGCTTCCTGATTATTGTTCCTGGTTGGCCAGACAAAATCCTCACTGCTCCAGACTTCAACACGTGTGGTTTTAGAACAGTTCAATAGGGAATATTCCTATAATGGACTTGGACTTGTTGGTTGGAACGGAATATTCCTATAATGGATTTCGACGCGTTGGTTGGAATGGAACATTCCTATAAGGATGCCAGAAACATGATGCATGTTAAGGTGTCAGTGTTTCTCCTAGTGTAGGGCGAGGACAGGGGCTGACTCATAGGTTACACAGGGGAAAGTGAAAATTGCGGTCTACATCATCAAGGAAATGATGTGGCCTGTAAACCAGGAGTTTCCTAACATGTTAGAGTAAAACTAGACCATCAAAGTACTACTTTGGTGAAAGCCACAGGTCTTTAAAAGGAAAGAATTCAACAACCACGTCTCTGTCACTAACAAATACAGTCACAGGTGTTAACTCTACAATGCACTCGAAAAGAAAAGGCACCATGGGAAATATGCAAATTAGGCTCTACATATAGAATTTGTCACATGCATCGAATTCATCCCAGCCCCAGCCCCAGCCCCCAGCACTGCCCCCAGCCCCAGCCCCAGCCCCCAGCCCCCAGCCCCAGCCCCAGCCCCAGCCCCCAGCCCCAGCCCCCAGCCATACACAAGTGTAGACTCCACCGTGAAATGCTTATTTACAAGCCCTTTCCCAACAATGCAGTTAAAAAGTATGACAATTAGCAAATCGATAAAAACAAAATAGTAACACAATAAAATAACAATATTGAGGCTATATACAAGGAGTACCGGTACCGAGTCAGTGTACTGGGGTACGAGGTAGTTGGAGTAATTCATTGAGGTAATATGTACATGTAAGTTTGGTTAGGTGATTGATTTAAGTGTTATGTACATGTAAGCAAAAAGTCTGGGTAGCCATTTGATTAACTGTTCAGCAGTCTTATGGCTTTAGGGTAGAAGCTGTTCAGGAACGTTTTGGTCCCAGACTTGGCGCTCCGGTACAGCTTTCTGTGGGTTGCAGAGAGAACAGACTGTGACTTGGATGGCTGGAGTCTTTGACACCGCCTGGTATAGATCCTGGATGACAGGGAGCTTGGACCCTCTGTAGCACCTTGCGGTCAGATGCCAAGTAGTTGCCATACCAGGCAGTGGTGCAGCCAGTCAAGATGCTCTCAATGGTGCAGCTGTAAAACTTTTTTGAGGATCTGAGGGCCCCATGCCAAATCTTTTCAGCCTCCTGAGGGGGAAGAGGTGTTGTCTTGCCATCTTCACGACTTTGTTGGTGTGTTTGGACCATGATAGGTCCTTAGTGTTGTGGACACCGAGGAACTTAAAGCTCTCAACCGTCTCCATTACAGCCCCATCGATGTGAATGAGGGCGTACTCGGCCTTCCCTTTCCTGTAGTCTACAATCAGCTCCTTTCTCTTGCTGACGTTGAGGGAGAGGTTGCTGTCTCTGACCTCCTCCCTATAGGCTGCCTCATCGTCGTCGGTGATCAGGCCTACCACTGTCCCGTCATTGGCAAAATGAATGATGGTGTTGGAGTCGTATGAGGCCCCCAAGTCGTGGGTGAACAGGGAGTACAGGAGGGGACTGAGCGCGAACCCTTTTGGGGCCCCTGTGTTGAGGATCAGCGTGGCGGATGTGTTTTAGCCTATCCTCACCACCTGGGGGCGGCCCGTCAGGAAGGCCAGTATCCAATTGCAGAGGGAGGTGTTTAGTCCCAGGGTCCTTAGCTTAGTGATGAGCTTTGTGGGCACTATGGTGTTGAAAGCTGAGCTGTAGTCAATGAACAGCATTCTCACGTAGGTGTTCCTTTTGTCCAGATGGGAAAGGGCAGTGTGGAGTGCAATAGAGATTGCGTCATCTGTGGATCACCTGTTTAAGTAAGTGACTGCTACTGTGTTTTACGTATCATTTTTTACGTCCAAAAGGTCTCGTTTAAAGATCTTACTCACATCGGCTATTATCACACAGTCGTCCGGATCAGCTGGTGCTCTCATGCATGGTTCAGTGTTGCTTGCCTCGAAGCGAGCATCGAAGACATTTAGCTCGTCTGGTAGGTTCGCGTCACTGGGCAGCTCGCGGCTGGATTTCCCTTTGTAATCCGTAATAGTTTGCAAGCCCTGCAATATCCGACAAATGTCAGAGCCAGTGTAGTAGGATTCAATCTTAGTCCTGTATTGACACTTTTCCAGTTTGATGGTTCGTCGAAGGGCGTAGCGGGATTTCTTATAAGCGTCCGGATTTGCGTCCCGGTCCTTGAAAGTGGCAGCTTTAGGAGAGCTTGGTATGAGTCTCTGAGTAAAGGTGATCTAAAGGTGATCTAAAGGTGATCTAAAGGTGATCTAAAGGTGATCTAGAGGTGATCTAAAGGTGATCTAAAGGTGATCTAGAGGTGATCTAAAGGTGATCTAGAGGTGATCTAAAGGTGATCTAAAGGTGATCTAAAGGTGATCTAAAGGTGATCTAAAGGTGATCTAGAGATCTAGTTGCACAGGAGACATGCTGGTAGAAATGAGGTAAAATTAGGTCCAACCTTTAGCTCAGTTGCTAGAGCATGGCGCTTGCAACGCCAGGGTTGTGGGTTCGATTCCCACGGGGGACCAGTATGAAAATGTATTCACTCACTAACTGTCAGTCGCTCTAGATAAGAGCGTCTGATAAATGACAAAAATGTAAAATTAGGTACAACGTATTTCAGTTTCTCTGCATTAAAATCCCAGGCCACTAGGAGGCCACTGGGTGACCATTTTGTTGTTTGCTCATGGCCCTATACAGTTCATTGAGTGCTGTCTTAGTGCCAGCGTCGGTCTGTGGTGGTAAATGGACAGCTACAAAAAATATAGATGAAAACTCTCTTGGTAAATAGTGTGACCTACAGCTTATCATGAGGTATTCTAACTCAGGTGAGCAGAAACTCGAGACTTCCCTAATGTTAGAGATCGCGTTGATGTTGACAAAGAGACACCCCCCTGCCGAAGTATAACCAGCTAGATTTATATTTTACATGTCCTTGTTCAGCCACAGGGTTAGTGACAGGGTGGTCGATTAGTGACAGATCATGTTGATAGAATAGTCTTGAACTGAGCTCATTCAGTTTCTTTTCCAGTGATTGCACATTTTCCAATAGAACAGAGGGTAAGGGTGACTTATCAACTCACCGTTGCATTCTCGTTAGGTGTCCCGCAATCCGTCCCCTATAGCGCCGCCTCCTCCTCCTCCGAGTGACGAGGATTTGGGCCTGGTCTGGGATGAGCATTATGTCCTTCACCTCAGATTAATTTAAATAGAAGTACTCATCGAAAACGAGGTTAGTAATTGCTGTTTTGATGTCCAGAAGCTCTTTTCACTCATATGAAACGATGGCTGAAAGTTAGGATAAAAAAACACACAAAATAGCACAATTGGTCAGGAGCCGAAAACGGTGGCCATCCCCTCCGGCACCATCCTCTCCGGCACCATCCTCTCCGGCGCCATCCCCTCCGGCACCATCCTCTCCGGCACCATCCTCTCCGGCGCCATCCCCTCCGGCACCATCCTCTCCAGCGCCATCCCCTCCGGCGCCATCCTCTCCGGCACCATCATCTCCGGCACCATCCTCTCCGGCGCCATCCCCTCCGGCGCCATCCTCTCCGGCACCATCCTCTCCGGCACCATCCTCTCCGGCACCATCCTCTCCGGCACCATCCCCTCCGGCGCCATCCTCTCCAGCGCCATCCCCTCCGGCACCATCCTCTCCGGCACCATCCTCTCCGGCGCCATCCTCTCCGGCACCATCCTCTCCGGCACCATCCTCTCCGGCGCCATCCCCTCCGGCGCCATCCTCTCCGGCACCATCCTCTCCGGCACCATCCTCTCCGGCACCATCCTCTCCGGCGCCATCCTCTCCGGCACCATCCCCTCCGGCGCCATCCTCTCCAGCGCCATCCCCTCCGGCACCATCCTCTCCGGCACCATCCTCTCCGGCACCATCCTCTCCGGCGCCATCCCCTCCGGCGCCATCCCCTCCGGCCCCATCCTCTCCGGCACCATCCTCTCCGGCGCCATCCTCTCCGGCGCCATCCTCTCCGGCGCCATCCTCTCCAGCGCCATCCCCTCCGGCACCATCCTCTCCGGCGCCACTCTCCAGTCACCAAATAGTGTTAAAACTACACCCAAAATGACTGTGTTTTTGTTTAACACTAATAGGAAACTCTAGATCAACACTAGTGTTCAATAGAAATAACACTGTGAGTGTTAACTACCCCATGGTGTTACATTTGAGTAACACTGGCAAGTGTAATGCAATGTTAATTTTTTACACTACAGTGTTACATTAACACTCAAAATAACACTCTTTAAGTGTTGATTTAACACTGCAAAATGTACTGTGCAGGAACTCTCACTCATCTCAAGTTGTGCTTTTCATCAGAGTTACGCCAAAGCAACTTGCACGCAACTGAAGCCACAGGTGTGTCTCATAGCAAGGTAGTCTGTCTGTCTGTTCAGCCATGATGTGATACATTTAAACAGCAGACACTTCAGATGCATTCATTCCTATTCATCCATGTGAAGAAGCAGAAAGGGATCGTAATGTATGTGACTCATTGGAATGAATGAATCATCTGATAAACCAATAATACCAAGGTGTGACTCATATTGGTTTTAGCACAGCTGTGCAGCTGTCATACTGAAGCTTTGCGGTAATAGCCGAGGCCAATCACATGACCCAGGTTAACCATTGACAGCCGAGGCCAAACACCCAGGTTAGCCAATGGATCCGTGCTTCCAGCTCACCAGGAGGAACTCAGCCAGAACACTATCCCTCTCTCCATCTTTCTCTCCACCCCTCTCTCCACCTCTATCTCCATCCCTTTTACCCTTCCTCTCTCCACCCCTCTCTCCATCTCCTCTCTCCACCCCTCTCTCCATCCCTCTCTCCATCTCTCTCTCCACCCCTCTTACCCTTTCTCTCTCCACCCCTCTCTCCATCTCCTCTCTCCATCCCTCTCTCATCCCTCTCTCCATCTCCTCTCTCCATCCCTCTGTCCACCCCTCTCTCCACCTCTCTCTCCACCCCTCTCTCCATCCCTCTCTCCATCTCCTCTCTCTCTCCATCCCTCTCTCCATCTCCTCTCTCTCTCCATCCCTCTCTCTATCTCCTCTCTCCACCTCTCTCTCCATCCCCCTCTCCACCCCTCTTACCCTTCCTCTGTCCACCCCTCTCTCCATCCCTCTCTCCATCTCCTCTCTCCACCTCTCTTTCCATCCCTCTCTCCATCTCCTCTCTCCACCTCTCTCTCCATCTCCTCTCTCCATCCCGCTCTCCATCTCCTCTTTCCACCTCTCTCTCCATCCCTCTCTCCATCTCCTCTCTCCACCTCTCTCTCCACCCCTCTCTCCATCTCCTCTCTCCACCTCTCTCTCCATCTCCTCTCTCCATCGTGCTCTCCATCTCCTCTCTCCACCTCTCTCTCCATCCCTCTCTCCATCCCTCTCTCCATCTCCTCTCTCCACCTCTCTCTCCATCCCTCTCTCCATCTCCTCTCTCCACCTCTCTCTCCACCCCTCTCTCCATCTCCTCTCTCCACCTCTCTCTCCATCTCCTCTCTCCATCGTGCTCTCCATCTCCTCTCTCCACCTCTCTCTCCATCCCTCTCTCCATCCCTCTCTCCATCTCCTCTCTCCACCTCTCTCTCCATTCCTCTCTCCATCTCCTCTCTCCACCCCTCTCTCCATCCCTCTCTCCATCTCCTCTCTCCACCTCTCTTTCCATCCCTCTCTCCATCTCCTCTCTCCACCTCTCTCTCCATCTCCTCTCTCCATCTCCTCTCTCCACCTCTCTCTCCATCTCCTCTCTCCATCGTGCTCTCCATCTCCTCTCTCCACCTCTCTCTCCATCCCTCTCTCCATCCCTCTCTCCATCTCCTCTCTCCACCTCTCTCTCCATTCCTCTCTCCATCTCCTCTCTCCACCCCTCTCTCCATCCCTCTCTCATCTCCTCTCTCCACCTCTCTTTCCATCCCTCTCTCCATCTCCTCTCTCCACCTCTCTCTCCATCTCCTCTCTCCATCCCGCTCTCCATCTCCTCTTTCCACCTCTCTCTCCATCCCTACTCCATCTCCTCTCTCCACGTCTCTCTCCATCCCTCTCTCCATCTCCTCTCTCCACCCCTCTCTCCATCCCTCTCTCCATCTCCTCTCTCCACCTCTCTTTCCATCCCTCTCTCCATCTCCTCTCTCCACCTCTCTCTCCATCTCCTCTCTCCATCCCGCTCTCCATCTCCTCTCTCCACTTCTCTCTCCATCCCTCTCTCCATCTCCTCTCTCCACCTCTCTCTCCATCCCTCTCGCCATCTCTCTCCTGTCCCGCCTCAGGATGCTAGGTTCTCACCAGTAGAGCGGAGTTATAGTCAGAGCCGAGCCAGAACTCCTCTCTCCCACAGTGGCCTGAGCCAGCTACAAGCCAGAAGTCTAACTGCTTGTCAGTCTGAATGACAAAGACATAAAAATTGAGGTGGAAAACATGTTCATCCTGTGTTCAAGGACGGCCCTCCCACGTGTGTCTGGGGCTGGGGCTGGGGTCTGGGGCTGGGGCTGGGGCTGGGATGTAAGGCTGGGGCTTATGGCTGGGGCTGGGGGCTGGGGCTTGGGTGTAGGACTGGGGCTGGGGTGTAAGGCTGGGGCTTATGGCTGGGGCTGGGGGCTGGGGCTGTGGCTGGGATGTAAGGCTGGGGCTGGGATGTAAGGCTGGGGCTGGGGGCTGGGGCTGGGATGTATGGCTGGGGCTGGGGGCTGGGGCTTGGGTGTAGGACTGGGGCTGGGGTGTATGGCTGGGGCTGGGGTGTAAGGCTGGGGCTGGGTCTAAGGCTGGGGTGTATGGCTGGGGCTGGGGTGTATGGCTGGGGCTGGGGTTTATGGTTGGGGCTGGGGTGTAAGGCTGGGGCTGGGTCTAAGGCTGGGGTGTATGGCTGGGGCTGGGGTGTATGGCTGGGGCTGGGGTGTATGGCTGGGGCTGGGGTGTAAGGCTGGGGCTGGGTCTAAGGCTGGGGTGTATGGCTGGGGCTGGGGTGTATGGCTGGGGCTGGGGTTTATGGTTGGGGTGTATGGCTGGGGCTGGGTGTATGGCTGGGGCTTGGTGTAAGGCTGGGGTGTATGGCTGGGGCTGGGGTGTATGGCTGGGGCTGGGGTGTAAGGCTGGGGCTGGGTCTAAGGCTGGGGTGTATGGCTGGGGCTGGGGTGTATGGCTGGGGCTGGGGTGTATGGCTGGGGCTAGGTGTATGGCTGGGGCTGGGGTGTATGACTGGTGCTGGGGTTTATGGCTGTCCCGTATACGGGACGGTTGAGCTAATGTGCGCTAATGTGATTAGCATGACTGTTGTAAGTAACAGCAAACTTTCCAGGACATAGACATGTCTTATATGGGCAGAAAGCTTACATTCTTGTTAATCTAACTGCAATGTCCAATTTACAATAGCTATTACAGTGAAAAAATACCATGCTATTGTTTGAGGAGAGTGCACAACAACAAAAAACTTTTCACGGCAACTGGTTTGATACATTCACCTCTGAAGGTAAATAATACACTTACATTCAGTAATCTTGCTCTGATTTGTCATCCTAAGTGTCCCAGAGATCAAATGTAGCATAGTTTTGTTTGATAAAATCTATTTTTAGATTCAAATGTAGGAACTGGGTTCTACAGTTTGAACCCCTGCTGTCTCTGGCTCCACACCCACCCCGCCCGGCCATCTAGATGTGTGAAAGTTAGTGCATAAGTTAATGATCCATCATGTATGACATTCCTTACATTTTGTATTACCATATCATTTTTGTATGTTCTCTGTAGCTATGTACTTGAAAATGTGTCAATTGACCAATTCGGCACATTTGGGCAGACTTGATACAAAATAATCCAGTATTGCAATGCTTCACTGGATCAATCTGAAACTGCTGCCATCTAGTGGCCAAACTCTAAATTGCACCTAAACTGCATTATTATATTGTGGCCTTTTTCTTGCATTTCAAAATGATGGAACAAAACAAAACAATATAAATGCATGTTTTTTAGTTTGTATTATCTTTTACCAGATCTAATGTGTTATGTTCTCCTACCTTAATTTCACATTTCCACAAACTTTAAAGTGTTTCCTTTCAAATGGTATCAAGAATATGCATACCATGCCTCAGGTCCTGAGCTACAGGCAGTTAGATTTGGGTACGTCATTTTAGGCGAAAATTGAAAAAAAGGGTCCGATCCTTAAGAGGTTAACACCATCAGGCTATTAAGACTCTAGAGCAGAGAGGTAGAGCACCGCAGGGAGGAGAGAGGTAGAGCGGGAGAGGAGGAAGCGAGAGCCAGGAGTATAGGAGAGAGAAGAGGAGAGGGGGAAGAGGGAGGGAGAGAGAGGAGGAGAGGGAGGGAGCAGGAGAGCTGCTGAACACTAAGGATCCAGAGATCCCAGGGTGAATGCGAGTGTGGAAGAGGTGAAACAATTATTGCTGTCTATCAATAATGATAAACCACCTGGTACTGTCAACTTGGATGGAAAATGACTGAGGTTGGTAGCAGACTATATTGCCACTCCTATTTGCCATCTCTTCAATCTAAGCCTACATGAAAGTGTGTGCCCTCAGGCCTGGAGGGAAGCTAAAGTCATTCCGCTACCCAAAAATAGCGAAGCACCCTTTACTGGTTCAAACAGCTTGCTACCGACCCTTAGTAAACATTTGGAAAAAATGGTGTTTGACCAGATACAATGCTATTTCACAGTAAACAAATTAACAACAGACGTTCAGCACGCTAATAGATAAGGGCACTCAACATGTATGGCACAAATGACTGAAGGTTGGCTGAAATAAATGTATTATAAAAAGATTGTGGGAGCTGTACTGTTAGACGTCAGCGCAGCTTTTGACAATATCGATCATAATCTGCTACTGAAAAAACATATTTGTTATGGCTTTACATCCGTTGCCATATCATGGATTGAGAGCTACCTATCTAACATAATACAGACAGTTTTCTTTGCCTCTCCAATGTAATGTAATGTAGAGTGTGGTATACCTCAAGGCAGCTGTTTTGGTCCTGTTTTCTATTTTTACTAAAAACCTGTGTGTCTATGTATGCTGATAACTCAACATTATACAGTTGAAGTCGGAAGTTAACATACACCTTAGCCAAATACATTTAAACTCAGTTTTTCACAATTCCTGACATTTAATCCTAGTAAAAATTCCCTGTCTTAGGTCAGTTAGGATCACCACTTTATTTTGAGAATGTGAAATGTCAGAATAATAGTAGAGAGAATGATTTATTTCAGCTTTTATTTCTTTCATCACATTCCCAGTGGGTCAGAAGTTTACATACGCTCAATTAATATTTGGTAGCATTGCCTTTAAATTATTTAACTTGGATCAAACATTTTGGGTAGCCTTCCACAAGCTTCCCACAATAAGTTGGGTGAATTCTGGCCCATTCCTCCTGACAGAGCTGGTGTAACTGAGTTAGGTTTGTAGGTCTCCTTGCTCGCACACACTTTTTCAGTTCTGCCCACACATTTTCTATAGGATTGAGGTCAGGGCTTTGTGATGGCCACTCCAATACCTTGACTTTGTTGTCCTTAAGCCATTTTGCCACAACTTTGGAAGTATGCTTGGGGTCATTGTCCATTTGGAAGACCCATTTGCGACCAAGCTTTAACTACCTGACTAATGTCTTGATATATCCACATAATTTTCCTTCCTCATGATGCCATGACATCATTTTCTGGAATTTTCCAAGCTGTTTAAAGGCACAGTCAACTTAGTGTATGTAAACTTCTGACCCACTGGAATTGTAATACAGTGAATTATAAGTGAAATAATCTGTCTGTAAACAATTGTTGGAAAAATGACTTGCCAAAACTATAGTTTGTTAAGAAGAAATTTGTGGAGTGGTTGAAAAACGAGTTTTAATGACACCAACCTAAGTGAATGTAAACTTCCGACGTCAACTGTACATGCTTGTTACCACAGCAACTGAAATCACTGCAACTCTTAACAAAGAGCTGCAGTTCATTTTAGAATTGGTGGCTAGTAATAAGATAACCCTACATTTATATAAAAAACTAAAACATTGTATTTGGGACAAATCACTCGCTAAACCCTAAACCTAAACTAATTGAGGAGCCTAAACTACTTGGTGTAGATTGCAAACTGACATGGTCAAAACATACATTATTATTAAAACATGTTTTATTAATGATGTTTTACTATTGTTTTGTTGGGATGTGTTGTTTTGTTCCCGTTTCGACCCCAGGAAGAGTAGAGGCTGCCTTGGCACCAGCTAATGTGGATCCATAATAAACCCCAGGAAGAGTAGAGGCTGCCTTGGCACCAGCTAATGTGGATCCATAATAAACCCCAGGAAGAGTAGAGGCTGCCTTGGCACCAGCTAATGTGGATCCATAATAAACCCCAGGAAGAGTAGAGGCTGCCTTGGCACCAGCTAATGGGGATCCATAATAAACCTCAGGAAGAGTAGAGGCTGCCTTGGCACCAGCTAATGTGGATCCTAATATAATACTAATGCTTCTTGGCTTCAGCTCAGCATGGTTTTGGCACAAGCTCAGGGCACTAAGGCAGTTGTTCTGTAGCAGGGTCGATTTCAGTAGTAAGTAAACCTTGTCCGAGCCAAAACCTGTTCCTCTTCTGTAGTGAGGCAGCTTGGTGTACAAGTACACCCCCTGGACAGGACACTAGTCTATCTCCTGTTTCTGTAGTGAGGCAGCTTGATGTACAGAACACCCCCGGTAATAACCTCAGGTCTGGGCTATGATGCTGTACATAGCAGTAATAACCTCAGGTCTGGGCTATGATGCTGTACATAGCTGTAATAACCTCAGGTCTGGGCTATGATGCTGTACATAGCAGTAATAACCTCAGGTCTTGGCTATGATGCTGTACATAGCAGTAATAACCTCAGGTCTGGGCTATGATGCTGTACATAGCAGTAATAACCTCAGGTCTTGGCTATGATGCTGTTCATAGCAGTAATAACCTCAGGTCTGGGCTATGATGCTGTACATAACTGTAATAACCTCAGGTCTGGGCTATGATGCTGTACATAGCAGTAATAACCTCAGGTCTTGGCTATGATGCTGTACATAACTGTAATAACCTCAGGTCTGGGCTATGATGCTGTACATAGCAGTAATAACCTCAGGTCTTGGCTATGATGCTGTTCATAGCAGTAATAACCTCAGGTCTGGGCTATGATGCTGTACATAGCAGTAATAACCTCAGGTCTTGGCTATGATGCTGTTCATAGCAGTAATAACCTCAGGTCTGGGCTATGATGCTGTACATAGCTGTAATAACCTCAGGTCTGGGCTATGATGCTGTTCATAGCAGTAATAACCTCAGGTCTGGGCTATGATGCTGTACATAACTGTAATAACCTCAGGTCTGGGCTATGATGCTGTACATAGCAGTAATAACCTCAGGTCTTGGCTATGATGCTGTACATAACTGTAATAACCTCAGGTCTGGGCTATGATGCTGTACATAGCAGTAATAACCTCAGGTCTTGGCTATGATGCTGTTCATAGCAGTAATAACCTCAGGTCTGGGCTATGATGCTGTACATAGCAGTAATAACCTCAGGTCTTGGCTATGATGCTGTTCATAGCAGTAATAACCTCAGGTCTGGGCTATGATGCTGTACATAGCTGTAATAACCTCAGGTCATGTGTTCCAAATGGCACACTATTCCTTTAATAGTGCACTACCTTTGACTAGGGCCCACAGGACTCTGTATGGGGAACAGGGTTCCATCTAGGACGTAGAAGCAGACTCTTGGCTTTGATGCCAACTCTCTCTCTTGGCTTTGATTCCAACTCTCTCTCTTGGCATTGATACCAACTCTCTCTCTTGGCAGTAACACAACATTCTACTTAGTGACGTGGATGTCGATTAAGGCATTCCCCCGCACCTCTCTGATTCAGAGGGGTTGGGTTAAATGCAGAAGACACATTTCAGTTGAACGCGTTCAGTTGTACAACTGACTAGGTATCCCCCTTTCCTTTCCATTGCTACAGTTATTGGACCTGACAATGTTAATATTATTTGATCACCTCACACTGTTAAACATTACCTTCTGGAAGGAACTTCTTAGGTGGAACAGTATAAGTGGTACTGTCTACATTGAGAAGACATATAAACTAGCGTTGTCATGAACAAAATGTAGAATACACAACAACAAGCAGTTTATGTTGACTACCTATCTTTCTCTGGAATGCAAATGTCTGAGTCTATAAGTCTCTGTCTGAGTCTGAAATTGCACCCTATACCCCCTTACCCTATACCCTATACCCTATACCCTTTACCCTATACCCTATACCCTATACACTATACCCTATACCCTATACCCTTTACCCTTTACCCTTTACCCTTTACCCTTTACCCTTTACCCTTTACCCTATACCCTTTACCCTATACCCTATACCCTATACCCTATACCCTATACCCTATACCCTTTACCCTTTACCCTTTACCCTATACCCTTTACCCTATACCCTATACCCTATACCCTATACCCTATACCCTATACCCTTTACCCTATACCCTTAACCCTATACCCTTTACGCTATACCCTTTACCCTATACGTTTTACCCTTTACCCTATACCCTATACCCTATACCCTATACCCTATACCCTATACCAGGGTTCTTCAATTCCGGTCCTGGAGGGCCGAAACACCTCTGTTTTTCATCCTCTCCTTCTAATCAGGGGCTAATTCAGACCAGGGACACCAGGTGAGTGCAATTAACTACCAGGTAGAAATAAAAAACAGAAGTGTTTCGGCCCTCCAGGACCGGAATTGAAGAACCCTGCCCTATACCCTTAACCCTATACCCTTTACCCTCTAACCTTTACCCTATACCCTATACCCTATACCCTTTACCCTATACCCTTTACCCTTTACCCTTTACCCTTTACCCTTTACCCTTTACCCTTTACCCTATACCCTTTACCCTATACCCTATACCCTATACCCTTTACCCTATACCCTTTACCCTTTACCCTTTACCCTTTACCCTATACCCTATACCCTATACCCTATAGCCTATACCCTTTACCCTTTACCCTTTACCCTATATCCATTACCCTATACCCTATACCCTATACCCTATACCTTATACCCTTTACCCTTTACCCTTTACCCTATACCCTATACCCTTTACCCTATACCCTATACCCTATACCCTATACCCTTTACCCTTTACCCTTTACCCTATACCCTTTACCCTTTACCCTATACCCTATACCCTTTACCCTTTACCCTTTACCCTATACCCTATACCCTTTACCCTATACCCTATACCCTATACCCTATACCCTATACCCTATACCCTATACCCTATACCCTATAACCTATACCCTTTACCCTTTACCCTATACCCTTTACCCTTTACCCTTTACCCTTGTCACGGTGTTAGAAATGGTGAGGTGTGGAATCAGGCGCAGAAGCAGATGTACAGTCCAACAAGACTTTACTAGCGAGTGCAAAATAATCCAAAAAACGGCCAGAGGCCAACAGACGCACACAGGCGTCAAAACGAGCGCACAAACACAGGGCGCAAAAACTCTCCTCAACCGAGGAGGAAGTAAATCGTAACTGGCGTACCGAAACACTGGTAACGCACCAACACCTGACACGAAACAATTACACACAACACTACACTAACAACAAGGAAACTAAATAGGGTGCTTAATGAGACATAACACAAGACAGGTGTGGCTAACAGACAAAACTAATCAAACAGGAAACATAGAACATGCAACGGTGGCAGCTAGAATTCCGGAGACGACGAACGCCGAAACCTGCCCGAACAAGGGAGAGAGGCAGCCTCGGCCGAAACCGTGACAGTACCCCCCCCTTGACGCGCGGCTCCAGACGTGCGCCGACTCCGGCCTTGGGGACGACCCGGAGGACGTGGAGCAGGGCGCGTCGGATACCCCCGATGGAATTCCGTCAGGAGCGACGGGTCCAAAATGTCTCTCCTCGGCACCCAGCACCGCTCCTCCGGACCGTACCCCTCCCACTCCACTAGATACTGAAGACCCCCCATCCGACGTCTCGAATCCAAGATGGACCTCACGGAGTACGCCGGTGCCCCCTCGATGTCCAATGGGGGCGGGGGAGTCTCCCCTATCTCATTTTCTTGGAGCGGGCCCGCTACCACCGGCCTGAGAAGGGACACATGGAACGAGGGGTTAATACACTTATACTCCACAGGTAGCTGTAATCTATAACATACCTCGTTCAACCTTCTCAGGACTTTAAATGGCCCTACAAACCGCCGACCCAGTTTCCGACAGGGCAGGCGGAGGGGCAGGTTTCTGGTAGAGAGCCAGACTCGATCACCAGGTGCGTACACCGGTCCCTCACTGCGGTGGAGATCAGCGCTCGCCTTCTGACGTCGGAGGGCCCGCTGCAGGTGGACGTGTGCAGCGTTCCAAGTCTCCTCCGAGCGCCGCGCCCACTCATCCACCGCAGGAGCCTCGATCTGGCTCTGCTGCCAGGGTGCCAGAACCGGCTGGTAACCTAACACACATTGAAATGGAGTCAGGTTAGTGGAGGAATGGCGTAGGGAATTCTGGGCCATCTCGGCCCAGGGAACGTACCTTGACCACTGTTCCGGCCGGTCCCGGCAGTATGTTCTGAGAAACCTACCCACATCCTGGTTTACGCGTTCCACCTGCCCATTACTATCCGGGTGGTACCCCGAGGTGAGGCTCACCGAGACCCCCAACCGCTCCATAAACGCTCTCCAGACTCTGGAGGTGAATTGGGGACCCCGATCAGCCACAATGTCCTCGGGTACCCCGTAGTGCCGGAACACATGGGTGAACAGTGCCTCGGCAGTTTGTAGGGCAGTAGGAAGACCCGGCATGGGGAGCAAACGACAGGCCTTAGAGAACCGGTCCACAACGACCAGGATGGTAGTATTACCTTGGGAGAGGGGAAGGTCTGTTATAAAGTCCACAGAGAGGTGGGACCATGGTCGTTGTGGAACGGGCAGGGGTAGCAACTTACCCCTAGGCAGATGTCTAGGCGCCTTACACTGGGCGCACACCGAGCAGGAGGAAACATAAACCCTCACATCCCTTGCCAACGTGGGCCACCAGTACTTGGCACTAAGACAGTGCACTGTCCGGCCGATACCCGGATGTCCAGAGGAGGGTGACGTGTGAGCCCAATAGATCAATCGATCCCGAACCTCGAGCGGAACGTACTTCCGACCCTCCGGGCACTGCGGTGGACTAGGGTCGGTGCGCAATGCCCGCTCGAGTTCAGCATCGACCTCCCACACTACCGGTGCCACCAGACACGACTCAGGCAGTATGGGAGTGGGCTCCACGGACCTCTCCTCCGTGTCATACCGCCGGGACAGCGCATCTGCCTTACCATTCTGTGACCCAGGGATGTACGTGATCTTAAAAGTGAACCTGGTCAAGAACATACTCCATCTTGCCTGGCGAGGGTTCAGCCTCCTCGCCGCCCGGATGTACTCCAGGTTACGGTGGTCCGTCAAAATGAGGAAAGGGTGTTGAGCCCCCTCAAGCCAGTGCCTCCACACCTTTAGAGCCTGTACCACGGCTAACAGCTCCCTGTCCCCTACGTCATAGTTCCGCTCCGCCGGACTGAGCTTCTTAGAATAAAAAGCACAGGGGCGGAGTTTAGGTGGCGCGCCAGACCTTTGTGAAAGCACGGCTCCTAAACCGGCCTCTGACGCGTCCACCTCTACCTGGAACGGCAAAGAGGGATCCGGATGCGCCAGCACCGGGGCCGAGGTAAACAGGTCCTTCAGCCTCCCAAACGCCCTGTCCGCCTCGGCCGACCACTGCAGACGCACCGGACCCCCCTTCAAAAGAGACGTGATGGGAGCTGCCACCTGTCCAAAACCCCGGATAAACCTCCTGTAGTAATTTGCAAACCCCAAAAACTGCTGCACCTCCTTCACAGTGGTTGGTGTTTGCCAATTACGCACGGCCGACACCCGGTCTACCTCCATCTTCACCCCTGACGCAGACAACTGATAACCCAAAAAGGAGACCGACTCCTGGAAAAACAGACACTTCTCTGCCTTCACATACAGGTCGTGCTCCACCAGCCTCCGCAACACTCTACGCACCAGGGCCACATGCTCGACACGGGTAGGCGACTACACGAGAATGTCATCAATGTACACAACCACCCCCTGCCCCTGCATGTCCCTGAAGATCTCATCCACGAATGATTGGAAAACTGACGGAGCGTTCATCAACCCGTATGGCATGACCAGATACTCGTAATGGCCCGAGGTGGTACTAAAGGCTGTCTTCCATTCATCACCCTCCCTGATGCGCACCAAGTTGTACGCGCTCCTGAGATCTAATTTAGTGAAGAAACGCGCCCCATGCAACGACTCAGTCATGGTCGCAATCAGCGGGAGTGGATAACTGTACTTCACCGTAATCTGATTGAGACCACGGTAATCGATGCACGGGCGCAAACCACCATCCTTTTTCTTCACAAAAAAGAAACTCGAGGACGCAGGGGAAGTGGAAGGCCGTATGTATCCTTGTCTCAGAGATTCGTCTATGTAAATCTCCATTGCTTTCTTCTCCTCCTGAGACAGAGGATACACATGGCTCCGTGGGAGCGCAGCTCCTGCCTGGAGGTCTATCGCACAATCTCCCTGCCTATGGGGTGGCAACCGCGTCGCCCTCGCCTTACTAAACGCAATAGCCAAATCCCCATACTCAGGGGGAACGTGCAATGCGGGCACCTGGTTTGGACTCTCCACCGAGGTAGCCCCTACGGAAACGCCCAAACATCTACCCACACACTGAGCAGACCACTCCATCAGAGCCCTCTCCTGCCACGAAATAGCTGGGTTATGGGTACTCAACCAGGGCATGCCCAGCACCACCGGATACGCAGGAGAATCAATCAGGAACAGCTGAATCATCTCCTGATGATCCCCCTGCGCACACATCCTAAGTGGCGCCGTGACCTCCCTGATTAAGCCCGTACCCAACGGACGACTATCTAGGGCATGAACGGGGAAAGGAACATCAACAGAAACAAGGGGAATCCCTAACGCTAAACAAAACTTTTTATCAATAAAATTCCCAGCCGCGCCTGAATCTACCAGCGCCTTATGCTGGGAATGAGGTGCTACCTGTGGAAAACGCACAGGCATCCAAAAATGGGCAACAGTGAGCTCTGGGTGAGTGGGGCGCCTACTCACCTGGAGGGAATCCCCAGTGCGGGACCTGTCGTCATCCTCCCTAGGAGGCCATCCCCAGCACCTAGCCGCGGTGTGTCCTCCCCGACCACAGTTGGTGCAGTGGATGGACCCCCTAACCAACCGACTCCTCCTCTCTCTAGCGCCAGCGCCCCCGAGCTCCATAGGACACGGCTCGGAGGCGCTGGAGGGTGAAATGGACGGACCCCCCTCAGGACGTCCGCGGGTGGCCAATAGGTTATCCAGCCTGATGGACATGTCGACCAGCTGGTCGAACGAGAGACTGGTGTCCCTACAAGCCAGCTCCCGACGGACGTCCTCTCGTAGGCTACATCTGTATAGATCGACGAGGGCCCGCTCATTCCACCCTGCATCTGCCGCTAGAGTACGGAATTCGAGAGCGAATTCTTGGGCACTCCTCCTCCCCTGCCGGAGGAAGACCAGACGCTCCCCCGCCGCTTTCCCCTCCGGGGAATGGTCAAACACCGCCTTGAAGCGGCGGGAGAACTCGTTGTAGGTGATAGTCTCGGCGTCGATCTTCCTCCACTCCGCGTTGGCCCACTCCAACGCCTTCCCGGACAGGCAGGAGATCAGGGCGGACACGCTCTCATGCCCCGAGGGTGCCGGGTGTACGGTGGCCAGGTACAGCTCCACCTGGAGGAGGAATCCCTGACACCCAGCCGCGGTTCCGTCGTAGGCCCTCGGGAGAGAGAGTCGGATTCCTCGGGGTTCTGGCGCTGGAATGGGCGGACTGGCCGATGGTGCTGGCAGGGAGGGAGGTGGTGGAGGCGCTCCCCAGCCTCGGAGCGTGGTGATCACCTCCTGCAGGGCGGTCCCCATCTGCTGTATCTGGTCCTGTTGTTCCCGAACCTGGACCTCCAGTCTCGTCGGGGCTGCTTCGGCTCCTGCTGATTCCATGTCACGGGTGTGTAATTCTGTCACGGTGTTAGAAATGGTGAGGTGTGGAATCAGGCGCAGAAGCAGATGTACAGTCCAACAAGACTTTACTAGCGAGTGCAAAATAATCCAAAAAACGGCCAGAGGCCAACAGACGCACACAGGCGTCAAAACGAGCGCACAAACACAGGGCGCAAAAACTCTCCTCAACCGAGGAGGAAGTAAATCGTAACTGGCGTACCGAAACACTGGTAACGCACCAACACCTGACACGAAACAATTACACACAACACTACACTAACAACAAGGAAACTAAATAGGGTGCTTAATGAGACATAACACAAGACAGGTGTGGCTAACAGACAAAACTAATCAAACAGGAAACATAGAACATGCAACGGTGGCAGCTAGAATTCCGGAGACGACGAACGCCGAAACCTGCCCGAACAAGGGAGAGAGGCAGCCTCGGCCGAAACCGTGACAACCCTTTACCCTTTACCCTATACCCTATACCCTATACCCTATACCCTTTACCCTTTACCCTATACCCTTTAACCTTTACCCTTTACCCTTTACCCTTTACCCTTTACCCTATACCCTATACCCTATACCCTATACCCTATACCGTTTACCCTTTACCCTATATCCTATACCCTATGCCATGCCAGTGTTAGGGAATATGCCAATATGCCAAACCACGTTTTGAAAATTATACTGATATATAGCCTGTACCCAGCCCCATTTCCCCCTGCCGGCCAGTGAGCTGATTAGGAGGCTCGTCAGAGGTGCTGCCCACTTCAGAAATAGGAAAGGAGCAGAGAAAACTGTTACATTTTCAACATCCCAGATAATGAGCTATTTTCTCACCTTCTTTTTCTCACTGAGGTCAATGGTGCGTGAAGATTTCCCACAGGGTTGAATCCTCAGGGTAAAGTTTACAGATCAAATGGTGTAGTTGTGGCGGGTCATATCATAACTCGTTGGTAACTCATTAACGGCCCTCCTCCACGTCACAGAGCTGGTCGTACTGGTCTATAACGCACACGAAGGGTCTATGTATGAATTCTATGCAGTCAATGTACTGTGTTTTAATTTTCCAATTCATAAAGCATAAATAAAGCACCTATAAATATTTTATAAACATCCTTCACTTAAACGTTAAATAAAACGGACAGAACACAGAATTGAAATATTAACATTTTATTTCAATTTTCCTGAGGTTGCTAGCACAGAAAACGAGTGCTGAGGACTTGGCCGAATAATCCTATTAGCTAGTAGCTAGTAGCTATTGACTTCAGCAAAATATTAATATTCAAATCATGTAAATGCAGTTCCCCATTTCAGACTCATAGCAATAACTATTTTAGTGAGTACAACGTAGTAGTACAGGCTGTTGTGGTCCTCTGTAGCTCAGCTGGTAGAGCACGGCGCTTGT
>NC_140009.1:928537-1024376 GCF_964263955.1 Coregonus lavaretus | reverse complement strand
TAATATTGGTTAACGCAGAACTAAAATCTCTAACTTGGTCAGCTGCGTGATTAACTTCTGGGTCTATACATGTTACAAATGGAAAGTTCCGGCAGTTTGCGAAGTCTCCATCCTCAGCCAAAGGAAACTCTCAGCCAAAGCAACCCCCCTCCAAAGCAACAAATCTCAGCCAAAGCAACCCCCCTCCAAAGCAACAAATCTCAGCCAAAGCAACCCCCCTCCAAAGCAACCCCTCAGCCAAAGCAACAAATCTCCTGTTTCTGTAAAGTGAGGCAGCTTGATGTACAAGGACACCCTCTGGACAGGACGGAACTCTACATACGTCCAAGATAAAGATAACATTTATATTGTCTATTTAACGTTGAAATGGAAAACAGGTTCTGTCTTATAGAAGACTCTGGTCAGTTGAGATGTTCTGTGTTGCATCATTTGTCATCTGGCATGTAGAGAGATGCTGGATAGAGGGTTGTCTCTACTCTTTAACCGTTCTGTAGAGAGATGCTGGATAGAGGGTTGTCTCTACTCTTTAACCGTTCTGTAGAGAGATGCTGGATAGAGGGTTGTCTCTACTCTTTAACCGTTCTGTAGAGAGATGCTGGATAGAGGGTTGTCTCTACTCTTTAACCGTTCTGTAGAGAGATGCTGGATAGAGGGTTGTCTCTACTCTTTAACCGTTCTGTAGAGAGATGCTGGATAGAGGGTTGTCTCTACTCTTTAACAGTTCTGTAGAGAGATGCTGGATAGAGGGTTGTCTCTACTCTTTAACCGTTCTGTAGAGAGATGCTGGATAGAGGGTTGTCTCTACTCTTTAACCGTTCTGTAGAGAGATGCTGGATAGAGGGTTGTCTCTACTCTTTAACCGTTCTGTAGAGAGATGCTGGATAGAGGGTTGTCTCTACTCTTTAACCGTTCTGTAGAGAGATGCTGGATAGAGGGTTGTCTCTACTCTTTAACCGTTCTGTAGAGAGATGCTGGATAGAGGGTTGTCTCTACTCTTTAACAGTTCTGTAGAGAGATGCTGGATAGAGGGTTGTCTCTACTCTTTAACCGTTCTGTAGAGAGATGCTGGATAGAGGGTTGTCTCTACTCTTTAACCGTTCTGTAGAGAGATGCTGGATAGAGGGTTGTCTCTACTCTTTAACCGTTCTGTAGAGAGATGCTGGATAGAGGGTTGTCTCTACTCTTTAACCGTTCTGTAGAGAGATGCTGGATAGAGGGTTGTCTCTACTCTTTAACCGTTCTGTAGAGAGATGCTGGATAGAGGGTTGTCTCTACTCTTTAACCGTTCTGTAGAGAGATGCTGGATAGAGGGTTGTCTCTACTCTTTAACCGTTCTGTAGAGAGATGCTGGATAGAGGGTTGTCTCTACTCTTTAACAGTTCTGTAGAGAGATGCTGGATAGAGGGTTGTCTCTACTCTTTAACCGTTCTGTAGAGAGATGCTGGATAGAGGGTTGTCTCTACTCTTTAACAGTTCTGTAGAGAGATGCTGGATAGAGGGTTGTCTCTACTCTTTAACCGTTCTGTAGAGAGATGCTGGATAAGAGGGTTGTCTCTATGTGATTCACTGGTTCACTCTCTTTTGATCTCTATCTCTTCATCTCTCCTTCTCTCTTTCTCTGTCCGCCTCCCCCCCTCCCCCCTCCCCGCCTCTCTCTCTTTCAGTTCCCCCTCCCTCTCTCTCCCCCCTCCCCGCCTCTCTATCTGTCCGTCCCCGTCCCCCCCCCCTCTCAATTCAATTCAATGTAAGGCTTTATTGGCATAAGAAACGTATGTTAACATTGCCAAAGCAAGTGAAGTAGATAGTAAACAAAAGTGAAATAAACAACAAATATTAACAGTAAACATTACATTCAGAAGTTCCAAAAGAATAAAGACATTTCAAATGTCATATTATGTCTATATACAGTGTTGTAACAATGTGTAAATAGTTAAAGTACAAATGGGAAAATAAATAAACATAAATATGGGTTGTATTTACAATGGTGTTTGTTCTTCACTGATTGCCCTTTTCTTGTGGCAACAGGTCACAAATGTTGCAGCTGTGATGGCACACTGTGGTATTTCACCCAGTAGATATGGGAGTTTATCAAAATTGGGTTTGTTTTCGATTTCTTTGTGGATCGCTGTAATCTGAGGGAAATATGTGTCTCTAATATGGTCATACATTTGGCAGGAGGTTAGGAAGTGCCGCTCAGTTTCCACCTAATTTTGTGGGCAGTGTGCACCCCCTCGCTCTCCCGCCTCCCCGCCTCTCTCTCTGTCAGTCCCCCCCCCCCTCTCTCTCCCCCCTCCCCGCCTCTCTCTCTGTCCGTTCCCCCCTCTCTCTCCCCCCTCCCCGCCTCTCTCTCTGTCCGTTCTCCCCCCTCTCTCTCCCCCCTCCCCGCCTCTCTCTCTGTCCGTTCTCCCCCCTCTCTCTATCCCCTTCCCTGCCTCTCTCTCTGTCCGTTCTCCCCCCTCTCTCTATCCCCTTCCCCGCCTCTCTCTCTGTCCGTTCTCCCCCCTCTCTCTATCCCCCTCCCCGCCTCTCTCTGTCCGCCCCACCCCCCTCTCTCTTTCTTTCTCTTGCTCTGTGTCTGTTAGTGTTTAAAGTGTTGCTGATGGACAGCAGGTGCTGCTCAATGGGTTTAACATGGCTGTTGTGATGATGGGAACAGACAAGGCAGAGTTGGTACCCTCTCAACTCAACATACAGTTTAGAATTTGATCGTAAATGTGCCAACTTTAAACATTTATTCTCTGTGGAAAATCTGACTATTCTACTGGCCCAGTGTGTTAGAGAGGACTAAATCCTGTACAGGCAGTGTAGTAATTAATTGATATTCACCAGCAAGGACAAGCGTTGACCGAGAGGAGAGAGAAAGAGAGAGATTCTCCTTCATAATCTCCCTCTCACTCGCTCTCTCTCTCTCTCAATTCAAATCAATTTCAATTTAAGGGCTATATTGGCATGGGAAACGTATGTTAACATTGCCAAAGCAAGTGAAGTAGATAGTAAACAAAAGTGCTGCTGTAGTCCTGGCAACTGGACTTTTTTTGGAACACCATTATTTTTGTCTTTCTGAGATTTACTGTCAGGGCCCAGGTCTGACAGAATCTGTGCAGAAGATCTAGGTGCTGCTGTAGGCCCTCCTTGGTTGGTGACAGAAGCACCAGATCATCAGCAAACATTAGACATTTGACTTCAGATTCTAGTAGGGTGAGGCCGGGTGCTGCAGACTGTTCTAGTGCCCTCGCCAATTCGTTGATATATATATGTTGAAGAGGGTGGGGCTTAAACTGCATCCCTGTCTCACCCCACGGCCCTGTGGAAAGAAATGTGTGTTTTTTGCCAATTTTAACCGCACACTTGTTGTTTGTGTACATGGATTTTATAGTGTTGTATGTTTTTTCCCCAACACGACTTTCCATCAATTTGTATAGCAGACCCTCATGCCAAATTGAGTCAAAAGCTTTTTTGAAATCAACAAAGCAAGAGAAGACTTTGCCTTTGCTTTGGTTTGTTTGTTTGTCAATTAGGGTGTGCAGGGTGAATACGTGGTCTGTCGTACGGTAATTTGGTAAAAGGCTATTTAACATTTGCTCAGTACATTGTTTTCACTGAGGAAATGAACTAGTCTGGTGTTAATGATAATGCAGAGGATTTTCCCGAGGTTGCTGTTGACGCATATCTCACGGTAGTTATTGGGGTCAAATTTGTCTCCACTTTTGTGGATTGTGGTGATCAGTCCTTTGTTCCACATATTGGGGAAGATGCCAGAGCTAAGGATGATGTTAAAGAGTTTAAGAATAGCCAATTGGAATTTGTGGTATGAATATTTTATCATTTCATTGAGGATACCATCAACACCACAGGCCTTTTTTGGGTTGGAAGGTTTGTATTTTGTCCTGTAGTTCATTCAATGTAATTGGAGAATCCAGTGGGTTCTGGTAGTCTTTAATAGTTGATTCTAAGATTTGCATTTGATCATCTATATTTTTTTGCTGTTTGTTCTTTGTTAAAGGGCCAAAAGATTGGAGAGGTGGTTTACCCATACATCTCTGTTTTGGATAGATAGCTCTTCGTGTGTTTTTTTTTTGTAGAGTTTTCCAATTTTCCCAGAAGTGGTTAGAGTCCATGGATTCTTCAATTACTTTGAGCTGATTTCTGATGTGCTGTTCCTTCTTTTTCCGTAGTGTATTTCTGTATTGTTTCAGTGATTCACCATAGTGAAGGCGTAGGCTCAGGTTTTCTGGGTGTCTATGCTTTTGGTTGGATAGGTTTCTCAATTTCTTTCTTAGGTTTTTGCATTCTTCATCAAACAATTTGTCATTGTTAATTTTCTTTGGTTTTCTGTTAGAAATGTTTGACTTTGAGAGGGAAGCTGAGAGGTCAAATATACTGTTTAGGTTTTCTACTGACTGGTTTACACCTTCACTATAACAGTGACACATTTTGCCCAGGAAGTTGTCTAAAAGGGATTGAATTTGTTGTAGCCTAATTGTTTTTTGGTAGGTTTCTACACTACTTTCCTTCCATCTATAGCATGTCTTAATATTATTCAGTTCCTTTGGCTTTGATGCCGCATGATTCAGTATTGCTCTGTTCAAGTAGACTGTGATTTTGCTGTGATCTGATAGGGGTGTCAGTGGGCTGACTGTGAACGCTCTGAGAGACTCTGGGTTGAAGTCAGTGATAAAGTAATCTACAGTACCACTGCCAAGAGATGAGCTATAGGTGTACCTACCGTAGGAGTCCCCTCGAAACCTACCATTGACTATATACAGACCCAGCGTGCGACAGAGCTGCAGGAATTGTGACCCGTTTATTTTATTTTTTTGTCGTAGTTGTGCCTAAGGGTGCATATGGGGGAGGGAATGCTGTCACCTCCAGGTAGGTGTTTGTCCTCCTGTGTGCTGAGGGTTTCAGGTTCTTGTCCAGTTCTGGCATTTAGGTCGCCACAGATTAGTACATGTCCCTGGGCCTGGAAATTATTGATTTCCCCCTCCTGGATGGAGAAGCTGTCTTCATTAAAGTATGGGGATTCTAGTGGGGGGATATAGGGAGCACACAGGAGGACATTTTTCTCTGTTGAGATAATTTCCTTTTGAATTTCTAGCCAAATGTAAAATGTTCCTGTTTTGATTAATTTAATAGAGTGAGTTAGGTCACCTCTATACCAAATTAGCATACCCCCTGAGTCCCTTCCCTGTTTCACACCTGGTAGTTTGGTGGAGGGCAACCAGTGGGTCCGTCTCCTCTATACCATGTTTCTTGTAGGATGACAATGTCTGTATTTCCGGTGAAGTCCAGGTTCCTGCTTTTTAGGCCAAAGGCAGATGACCTCAGGCCTTGGATATTCCAGGATGAAATAGTGAAGGGTTTGTGTTCCATAAAGTGTCCAATGTTGTTGGTCGTGTGGTTTGGCCTCAGGCCAGTAATTGTGAGCAGAGCCTGCTGAGCATCTGTTACATGTATTGGCTTGGGCTAGTGTAAGAGTGGGGGTTGGGCCTGTTTGCCTGCTCACGGCCTGGGCGTATGTGTGACTTTCATGTTGAGGACCTCTTTGCGGGAGTGGGGGGCATGGGGTGGGTAGGAGGGGCATAGGTCTGATCTGAGGGGCCTAAATGGGGTGTGGGCATGGTTGACTTTGGGGGGTGTTAATAAGTTGGGGTCGGGGTGGGGGTGTGGATGTGGCTGGTGGTGCTGTGGTCTGGATGTAGGTCCTCTCGGCAGGGGTCCTCTATGTGTAGGTCCGGGGGGGGGGGTGTTTGGACACCAGAGTTTAGACACTGTGTGTTTGAGAAAAAGTGTATTTTCTTGAATGTATCTCTCTCTATCTCTCTCTATCTCTATCTTTCTCTCTCTCTCTTTCTATCACGTCTGCCTACAGCGGCCGTTCTCAATAGCAAGGCTATGCTCACTGAGTCTGTACATAGTCAAAGCTTTCCTTAAGTTTAGGTCAGTCACAGTGGTCAGGTATTCTGCCACTGTGTACTCTCTGTTTAGGGCCAAATAGCATTCTAGTTTGCTCAGTTTTTTTGTTAATTCTTTCCAATGTGTCAAGTAATTCTCTTTTTGTTTTCTCATGATTTGGT
Source organism: Coregonus lavaretus (assembly GCF_964263955.1). NCBI lineage: Eukaryota > Metazoa > Chordata > Actinopteri > Salmoniformes > Salmonidae > Coregonus > Coregonus lavaretus. The sequence goes on along the minus strand of NC_140009.1, from coordinate 1,018,299 downwards.
TGGGTCTAATTGTGTTGCTGTCCTGGGGCTCTGTGGGGTCTGTTTGTGGTTGTGAACAGAGCCCCAGGACCAGCTTGCTTAGGGGACTCTTTTCCAGGTTAATCTCTCTGTAGGTGCTGGCTTTGTTATGGAAGGTTTGGGAATCGCTTCCTTTTAAGTGGTTATAGAATTTAACGGCTCTTTTCTGGATTTTGATAATTAGCGGGTATTGGCCTAATTGTGCTCTGCATGCATTATTTGGTGTTTTTCGTTGTACACAGAGGATATTTTTGCAGAATTCTCAATTTGGTGTTTGTCCCATTTTGTGAATTCTTGGTTGGTGAGCGGACCCCAGACCTCACAACCATAAAGGGCAATGGGTTCTATAACTGATTCAAGGATTTCTAGCCAGATCCTAATTGGTATGTCGAATTTTATGTTCCTTTTGATGGTGTAGAAGGCCCTTCTTGCCTCTCAGATTGTTCACAGCTTTGTGGAAGTTACCTGTGGCGTTGATGTTTCTCTCTTTCTCTCTCGCTCCAGCTCCATCAGTCTGTCACACTCCTTCATAATCCCTCCATCCGGTCGTTGCGCTCTCTGTCTGTCTGTGTGTGTGTGTGTGTGTGTGTGTCTGTAATCTGTCTGTGGGAGTGTGGGTCTGTAATCTGTCTGTGTGTGTGTGTGTGTGTGTGTGTGTGTGTGTGTGTGTGTGTGTGTGTGTGTGTCTGTAATCTGTCTGTGGGAGTGTGTGTGTGTAATCTGTCTGTGGGAGTGTGTGTGTGTAATCTGTCTGTGGGAGTGTGTGTGTGTGTGTGTGTGTGTGTGTGTGTGTGTGTGTGTGTGTGTGTGTGTGTGTGTGTGTGTCTGTAATCTGTCTGTGGGAGTGTGTGTCTGTAATCTGTCTGTGGGAGTGTGTGTGTGTGTGTGTGTGTGTGTGTGTGTGTGTGTGTGTGTGTGTGTGTGTGTGTGTGTGTGTGTGTGTGTGTGTGTGTGTAATCTGTCTGTGGGAGTGTGTGTCTGTAATCTGTCTGTGGGAGTGTGTGTGTGTGTGTGTGTGTGTGTGTGTGTGTGTGTGTAATCTGTCTGTGGGAGTGTGTGTCTGTAATCTGTCTGTGGGAGTGTGTGTGTGTGTGTGTGTGTGTGTGTGTGTGTGTGTGTGTGTGTGTGTGTGTGTGTGTGTGTGTGTGTGTGTGTGTGTAATCTGTCTGTGGGAGTGTGTGTCTGTAATCTGTCTGTGGGAGTGTGTGTCTGTAATCTGTCTGTGGGAGTGTGTGTCTGTAATCTGTCTGTGGGAGTGTGTGTGTGTGTGTGTGTGTGTGTGTGTGTGTGTGTGTGTGTGTGTGTGTAATCTGTCTGTGGGAGTGTGTGTCTGTAATCTGTATGTGGGAGTGTGTGTGTGTGTGTGTGTGTGTGTGTGTGTGTGTGTGTGTGTGTGTGTGTGTGTGTGTGTGTGTCTGTAATCTGTCTGTGGGAGTGTGTGTGTGTAATCTGTCTGTGGGAGTGTGTGTGTAATCTGTCTGTGGGAGTGTGTGTGTGTGTGTGTGTGTGTGTGTGTGTAATCTGTCTGTGGGAGTGTGTGTGTGTAATCTGTCTGTGGGAGTGTGTGTCTGTAATCTGTCTGTGGGAGTGTGTCTGTAATCTGTCTGTGGGAGTGTGTGTGTGTGTGTGTGTCTGTAATCTGTCTGTGGGAGTGTGTGTCTGTAATCTGTCTGTGGGAGTGTGTGTCTGTAATCTGTCTGTGGGAGTGTGTCTGTAATCTGTCTGTGTGTGTGTGTAATCTGTCTGTGGGAGTGTGTGTGTGTAATCTGTCTGTGGGAGTGTGTGTCTGTAATCTGTCTGTGGGAGTGTGTCTGTAATCTGTCTGTGGGAGTGTGTGTCTGTAATCTGTCTGTGGGAGTGTGTCTGTAATCTGTCTGTGTGTGTGTGTAATCTGTCTGTGTGTGTGTGTGTGTGTGTAATCTGTCTGTGGGAGTGTGTGTCTGTAATCTGTCTGTGGGAGTGTGGGTCTGTAATCTGTCTGTGGGAGTGTGTCTGTAATCTGTCTGTGTGTGTGTGTGTGTGTGTCTGTGTGTGTGTGTGTCTGTAATCTGTCTGTGGGAGTGTGTGTCTGTAATCTGTCTGTGGGAGTGTGGGTCTGTAAACTGTCTGTGGGAGTGTGTGTCTTGTCTGAGAGGATGTTGACATGTTGAACCATATCTCTTAACAGAGACCTGTTACTACTAACGAATTAGACAGCATAGGAAACAGACTGAAACCAAGAACACTGCTCTAAATTAGGAAACATAGGAAACAGACTGAAACCAAGAACACTGCTCTAAATTAGGAAACATAGGAAACAGACTGAAACCAAGAACACTGCTCTAAATTAGGAAACATAGGAAACAGACTGAAACCAAGAACACTGCTCTAAATTAGGAAACATAGGAAACAGACTGAAACCAAGAACACTGCTCTAAATTAGGAAACATAGGAAACAGACTGAAACCAAGAACACTGCTCTAAATTATACTAAGGGCCATTTACTAGACACAGATAAAGACTATATTTAATAAACATCTTGTCCAATAGCTCAGGCTTTGTAAACAACATAAATCCTGGTTGGAGGACACCAGATGTCCTGCTTCTTCCTTCCTGATGGTAGGGATCTTCCAACCGGGAATTCTGGGAATTTTGGAAAAAGTTACCGTAATTTTGCAACCCTACACGATGTGTTTCACATGTCTTCTAAGAACTGAATGGTCACAAGCGGAGTCCACCTTGTTGGAGCGCTAGGTCCTGTAATGTTGTTGGCAGGTGTGGTTCCAACTGATCTGTTCTCCAGGTCACAGTCTGACAGCTGGTTGACTAATGTCAAATACTCTCAGCACCAGAGAGAGCACCAGCAACTTTTAGCTCCCTTTTAACACTGTGTTGAACCGTGTTGTACCGTGTTGAACCGTGTTGTACCATGTTGTACCGTGTTGTACCGTGTTGTACCGTGTTGTACCATGTTGTACCGTGTAATACCGTGTTGTACTGTGTTGAACCGTGTTGAACCGTGTTGTACCATGTTGTACCGTGTAATACCATGTTGTACTGTGTTGAACCGTGTTGTACCATGTTGTACCATGTTGTACCGTGTAATACCGTGTTGTACCATGTTGTACCGTGTAATACCGTGTTGTACTGTGTTGAACCGTGTTGTACCATGTTGTACCATGTTGTACCGTGTAATACCGTGTTGTACTGTGTTGTACCATGTTGTACCATGTTGTACCGTGTAATACTGTGTTGTACTGTGTTGAACCGTGTTGAACCGTGTTGAACCATGTTGTACCATGTTGTACCGTGTAATACCGTGTTGTACTGTGTTGAACCGTGTTGAACCGTGTTGTACCATGTTGTACCGTGTAATACTGTGTTGTACCATGTTGTACCGTGTTGCACTGTTATTGTACCATGTTGTACCATGTAATACTGTGTTGTACCGTGTTGAACCGTGTTGAACCATGTTGTACCATGTTGTACCGTGTAATACCGTGTTGTACTGTGTTGAACCGTGTTGAACCGTGTTGTACCATGTTGTACCGTGTAATACTGTGTCGTACCATGTTGTACCGTGTTGCACTGTTATTGTACCATGTTGTACCGTGTAATACTGTGTTGTACCGTGCTGTACCGTGTTGAACCGTGTTGTACCATGTTGTACCGTGTTGTACCGTGTTGTACCATGTTGTACCATGTTGTACCGTGTAATACCGTGTTGTACTGTGTTGAACCGTGTTGAACCGTGTTGTACCATGTTGTACCGTGTAATACCGTGTTGTACTGTCTTGAACCGTGTTGTACCATGTTGTACCATGTTGTACCGTGTAATACCGTGTTGTACTGTGTTGTACCATGTTGTACCATGTTGTACCGTGTAATACTGTGTTGTACTGTGTTGAACCGTGTTGAACCGTGTTGAACCATGTTGTACCATGTTGTACCGTGTAATACCGTGTTGTACTGTGTTGAACCGTGTTGAACCGTGTTGTACCATGTTGTACCGTGTAATACTGTGTTGTACCATGTTGTACCGTGTAATACCGTGTTGTACTGTGTTGAACCGTGTTGTACCATGTTGTACCATGTTGTACCGTGTAATACCGTGTTGTACTGTGTTGTACCATGTTGTACCATGTTGTACCGTGTAATACTGTGTTGTACTGTGTTGAACCGTGTTGAACCGTGTTGAACCATGTTGTACCATGTTGTACCGTGTAATACCGTGTTGTACTGTGTTGAACCGTGTTGAACCGTGTTGTACCATGTTGTACCGTGTAATACTGTGTTGTACCATGTTGTACCGTGTTGCACTGTTATTGTACCATGTTGTACCGTGTAATACTGTGTTGTACCGTGTTGAACCGTGTTGAACCATGTTGTACCATGTTGTACCGTGTAATACCGTGATGTACTGTGTTGAACCGTGTTGAACCGTGTTGTACCATGTTGTACCGTGTAATACTGTGTCGTACCATGTTGTACCGTGTTGCACTGTTATTGTACCATGTTGTACCGTGTAATACTGTGTTGTACCGTGCTGTACCGTGTTGTACCGTGTTGTACCGTGTTGTACCGTGCTGTACCGTGTTGTACCGTGCTGTACCGTGTTGTACCATGTTGTACCATGTTGTACCGTGTAATACCGTGTTGTACTGTGTTGAACCGTGTTGAACCGCGTTGTACCATGTTGTACCGTGTAATACCGTGTTGTACTGTGTTGAACCGTGTTGTTCCATGTTGTACCGTGTAATACTGTGTTGTACTGTGTTGAACCGTGTTGAACCGTGTTGAACCATGTTGTACCATGTTGTACCGTGTAATACCGTGTTGTACTGTGTTGAACCGTGTTGTACCATGTTGTACCGTGTAATACTGTGTTGTACCATGTTGTACCGTGTTGCACTGTTATTGTACCATGTTGTACCATGTAATACTGTGTTGTACCGTGCTGTACCGTGTTGTACCGTGTTGTACCGTGTTGTACCGTGCTGTACCGTGTTGTACCGTGTTGTACCGTGTTGTACCGTGCTGTACCGTGTTGAACCGTGTTGAACCGTGTTGTACCATGTTGTACCGTGTAATACCGTGTTGTACTGTGTTGAACCGTGTTGAACCGTGTTGTACCATGTTGTACCGTGTAATACTGTGTTGTACCGTGCTGTACCGTGTTGTACCGTGTTGTACCGTGCTGTACCGCGTTGTACCGTGTTGTACCTTGTTGTACCGTGTTGTACCGTGTTGTACCGTGTTGTACGTGTTGTACCGTGCTGTACCGTGCTGTACCGTGTTGTACCGTGTTGTACCGTGTTGAACCGTGTTGTACCACGTTGTACCGTGTAATACCGTGTTGTACTGTGTTTTACCGTGTAATACTGTGTTGTACCATGTAATACCGTGTTGCACTGTTATTGTACCATGGTGTACCGTGTTGTACCGTGTTGTACCGTGCTGTACCATGTTGTACCGTGTTGTACCGTGTTGTACCGTGTTGTACCGTGTTGTACCGTGCTGTACCGTGTTGTACCGTGCTGTACCGTGTTGTACCGTGTTGTACCGTGCTGTACCGTGCTGTACCGTGTTGTACCGTGCTGTACCGTGCTGTACCGTGTTGTACCGTGTTGTACCGTGTTATACCGTGCTGTACCGTGTTGTACCTTGTTGTACCGTGTTGTACCGTGTTGTACCGTGTTGTACGTGTTGTACCGTGCTGTACCGTGCTGTACCGTGTTGTACCGTGTTGTACCGTGTTGAACCGTGTTGTACCACGTTGTACCGTGTAATACCGTGTTGTACTGTGTTTTACCGTGTAATACTGTGTTGTACCATGTAATACCGTGTTGCACTGTTATTGTACCATGGTGTACCGTGCTGTACCGTGTTGTACCGTGTTGTACCGTGTTGTACCGTGTTGTACCGTGTTGTACCGTGCTGTACCGTGTTGTACCGTGCTGTACCGTGTTGTACCGTGTTGTACCGTGCTGTACCGTGCTGTACCGTGTTGTACCGTGCTGTACCGTGCTGTACCGTGTTGTACCGTGTTGTACCGTGTAATACTGTGTTGTACCATGTTGTACCGTGTTGCACTGTTATTGTACCATGTTGTACCATGTAATACTGTGTTGTACCGTGTTGAACCGTGTTGAACCATGTTGTACCATGTTGTACCGTGTAATACCGTGTTGTACTGTGTTGAACCGTGTTGAACCGTGTTGTACCATGTTGTACCGTGTAATACTGTGTCGTACCATGTTGTACCGTGTTGCACTGTTATTGTACCATGTTGTACCGTGTAATACTGTGTTGTACCGTGCTGTACCGTGTTGAACCGTGTTGTACCATGTTGTACCGTGTTGTACCGTGTTGTACCGTGTTGTACCATGTTGTACCGTGTAATACCGTGTTGTACTGTGTTGAACCGTGTTGAACCGTGTTGTACCATGTTGTACCGTGTAATACCGTGTTGTACTGTGTTGAACCGTGTTGTACCATGTTGTACCATGTTGTACCGTGTAATACCGTGTTGTACTGTGTTGTACCATGTTGTACCATGTTGTACCGTGTAATACTGTGTTGTACTGTGTTGAACCGTGTTGAACCGTGTTGAACCATGTTGTACCATGTTGTACCGTGTAATACCGTGTTGTACTGTGTTGAACCGTGTTGAACCGTGTTGTACCATGTTGTACCGTGTAATACTGTGTTGTACCATGTTGTACCGTGTAATACCGTGTTGTACTGTGTTGAACCGTGTTGTACCATGTTGTACCATGTTGTACCGTGTAATACCGTGTTGTACTGTGTTGTACCATGTTGTACCATGTTGTACCGTGTAATACTGTGTTGTACTGTGTTGAACCGTGTTGAACCGTGTTGAACCATGTTGTACCATGTTGTACCGTGTAATACCGTGTTGTACTGTGTTGAACCGTGTTGAACCGTGTTGTACCATGTTGTACCGTGTAATACTGTGTTGTACCATGTTGTACCGTGTTGCACTGTTATTGTACCATGTTGTACCGTGTAATACTGTGTTGTACCGTGTTGAACCGTGTTGAACCATGTTGTACCATGTTGTACCGTGTAATACCGTGATGTACTGTGTTGAACCGTGTTGAACCGTGTTGTACCATGTTGTACCGTGTAATACTGTGTCGTACCATGTTGTACCGTGTTGCACTGTTATTGTACCATGTTGTACCGTGTAATACTGTGTTGTACCGTGCTGTACCGTGTTGTACCGTGTTGTACCGTGTTGTACCGTGCTGTACCGTGTTGTACCGTGCTGTACCGTGTTGTACCATGTTGTACCATGTTGTACCGTGTAATACCGTGTTGTACTGTGTTGAACCGTGTTGAACCGCGTTGTACCATGTTGTACCGTGTAATACCGTGTTGTACTGTGTTGAACCGTGTTGTTCCATGTTGTACCGTGTAATACTGTGTTGTACTGTGTTGAACCGTGTTGAACCGTGTTGAACCATGTTGTACCATGTTGTACCGTGTAATACCGTGTTGTACTGTGTTGAACCGTGTTGTACCATGTTGTACCGTGTAATACTGTGTTGTACCATGTTGTACCGTGTTGCACTGTTATTGTACCATGTTGTACCATGTAATACTGTGTTGTACCGTGCTGTACCGTGTTGTACCGTGTTGTACCGTGTTGTACCGTGCTGTACCGTGTTGTACCGTGTTGTACCGTGTTGTACCGTGCTGTACCGTGTTGAACCGTGTTGAACCGTGTTGTACCATGTTGTACCGTGTAATACCGTGTTGTACTGTGTTGAACCGTGTTGAACCGTGTTGTACCATGTTGTACCGTGTAATACTGTGTTGTACCGTGCTGTACCGTGTTGTACCGTGTTGTACCGTGCTGTACCGCGTTGTACCGTGTTGTACCTTGTTGTACCGTGTTGTACCGTGTTGTACCGTGTTGTACGTGTTGTACCGTGCTGTACCGTGCTGTACCGTGTTGTACCGTGTTGTACCGTGTTGAACCGTGTTGTACCACGTTGTACCGTGTAATACCGTGTTGTACTGTGTTTTACCGTGTAATACTGTGTTGTACCATGTAATACCGTGTTGCACTGTTATTGTACCATGGTGTACCGTGTTGTACCGTGTTGTACCGTGCTGTACCATGTTGTACCGTGTTGTACCGTGTTGTACCGTGTTGTACCGTGTTGTACCGTGCTGTACCGTGTTGTACCGTGCTGTACCGTGTTGTACCGTGTTGTACCGTGCTGTACCGTGCTGTACCGTGTTGTACCGTGCTGTACCGTGCTGTACCGTGTTGTACCGTGTTGTACCGTGTTATACCGTGCTGTACCGTGTTGTACCTTGTTGTACCGTGTTGTACCGTGTTGTACCGTGTTGTACGTGTTGTACCGTGCTGTACCGTGCTGTACCGTGTTGTACCGTGTTGTACCGTGTTGAACCGTGTTGTACCACGTTGTACCGTGTAATACCGTGTTGTACTGTGTTTTACCGTGTAATACTGTGTTGTACCATGTAATACCGTGTTGCACTGTTATTGTACCATGGTGTACCGTGCTGTACCGTGTTGTACCGTGTTGTACCGTGTTGTACCGTGTTGTACCGTGTTGTACCGTGCTGTACCGTGTTGTACCGTGCTGTACCGTGTTGTACCGTGTTGTACCGTGCTGTACCGTGCTGTACCGTGTTGTACCGTGCTGTACCGTGCTGTACCGTGTTGTACCGTGTTGTACCGTGTTATACCGTGCTGTACCGTGCTGTACCGGGTTGTACCGTGCTGTACCGTGTTGTACCGTGTTGTACCGTGTTGTACCGCGTTGTACCGTGCTGTACCGTGTTGTACCGTGTTGTACCGTGTTGTACCGTGTTGTACCGTGTTGTACCGTGCTGTACCGTGTTGTACCGTGCTGTACCGTGTTGTACTCCTGAGTGGCGCAGTGGTCTAAGGCACTGCATCGCAGTGCTAACTGTGCCACTAGAGATCCTGGTTCGAATCCAGGCTCTGTCGCAGCCGGCCGCAACCGGGAGACTCATGGGCGGCGCACAATTGGCCCAGCGTCGACCAGGGTAGGGGAGGGAATGGCCGGCAGGTATGTAGCTCAGTTGATAGAGAATGGCGTTTGCAACGCCAGGGTGGTGGGTTCGATTCCCACGGGGGGCCAGTATAAAAAAAATAAAAATAAAAAAAAATATGTATTCACTAACTGTAAGTCGCTCTGGATAAGAGCGTCTGCTAAATGACTAAAATGTAATGTAAATGTGTTGTACCGTGTTGAACCGTGTTGTACCATGTTGTACCGTGTAATACCGTGTTTTACCGTGTAATACTGTGTTGTACCATGTAATACCGTGTTGCACTGTTATTGTACCATGTTGTACCGTGCTGTACCGCGTTGTATCGCGCTGTACCGCGCTGTACCGCGTTGTACCGCGTTGTACCGCGTTGTACCGCGTTATACCGCGTTGTACCGCGTTGTAACGCGTTGTACCGCGTTGTACCGCGTTGTACCGCGCTGTACCGCGTTGTACCGCGCTGTACCGCGCTGTACCGCGCTGTACCGCGTTGTACCGCGCTGTACCGCGCTGTACCGCGTTGTACCGCGCTGTACCGCGTTGTACCGCGTTGTACCGTGCTGTACCGTGCTGTACCGTGCTGTACCGTGTTGTACCGTGTTGTACCGTGCTGTACCGCGTTGTACCGCGCTGTACCGCGCTGTACCGTGCTGTACCGTGCTGTACCATGTTGTACCGTGCTGTACCGTGTTGTACCGTGCTGTACCGTGCTGTACCGTGCTGTACCGTGTAGAGCCCTGTAGCGCTATGAACGGCCATCACAGCAGATCTCAATGTGATTGATTGTCACAGTGAAGTTGTGTAGAAAAAGTATATTGTAAACGGTTGTAATTACTTTGTGTTTAAATGGCGGTCCCAGATTTTCCATCAGAAGCCTTGATTGTGTCAAGAGTGTGTCATATATAGCTATGCAGAAAACGCTGGTCCTAAACATAGAATGGGACAGGCAGACTCATGTTCTCTCCCCTATAACTCTGTATAGTGTGTTACTGTGTGTGTAAAGTGCGTGTCAGTATGTGTCAGTTTGTGTTACTTTGTGCGTATAGTGTGTCTCTCTCTCTCTCTCTCTCTCTCTCTCTCTCTCTCTCTCTCTCTCTCTCTCTCTCTCTCTCTCTCTCTCTCTCTCTCTCTCTCTCTCTCTCTCTCTCTCTCTCTCTCTCTCTCTCTCTCTCTCTCTCTCACACAAACACACACACCTGTCCTTGACTGAGTGTTCTGGATCCTAATGATAAACAACTTTAACATAAACAGTGGATTGTGGTAGAAAGCAACATATTAAATTAATACTTCACAGGGTGCTGATCTGGAAAAAAAACACACAGGGTGAGATTCCACCTCCCTGACACACTCACAAACACACAAACACAAACTAATACACCACTATACACCACTAACATACATTGTGTGTGTGTTAAAGTAAAAAAACAGGATTGGGACGACTTCCAAACGACTTCCAAACCATGCTCTAGAAACACAGAAAAACACACTATACGCAGGTTTAGGGGACATGTCATAACATGATTCTCCTTGCGCTGTATGATTGGATTGATGTTCTCAACAAAATAATGTTAGAATGTTAGAATGTGAAACAGAAATAAACCCAACTTCAGTTTAACCTAAACATCCCTCCTCCCTGCACAGGAAAAGTTTTTTTTTTGACAACGGAAACCTGGACCTGGTGTGATTGAATAGCAGCCCAGCCAGGTGCTATAAAACCTGGCCTCTGGGGCTCTATGTGTGTGATGTGAGTTCAGGTAGACCTCCACACTACAGTGAGTTAGTTCAGGTAGGCCTCCACTCTACAGTGAGTTAGTTCAGGTAGGCCTCCACTCTACAGTGAGTTAGTTCAGGTAGGCCTCCACACTACAGTGAGTTAGTTCAGGTAGGCCTCCACACTACAGTGAGATCAGGTAGGCCTCCACTCTACAGTGAGTTAGTTCAGGTAGGCCTCCACACTACAGTGAGTTAGTTCAGGTAGGCCTCCACACTACAGTGAGATCAGGTAGGCCTCCACTCTACAGTGAGTTAGTTCAGGTAGGCCTCCACTCTACAGTGAGTTAGTTCAGGTAGGCCTCCACACTACAGTGAGTTAGTTCAGGTAGGCCTCCACACTACAGTGAGATCAGGTAGGCCTCCACTCTACAGTGAGTTAGTTCAGGTAGGCCTCCACACTACAGTGAGTTAGTTCAGGTAGGCCTCCACTCTACAGTGAGTTCAGGTAGGCCTCCACACTACAGTGAGTTCAGGTAGACCTCCACTCTCCAGTGAGTTCAGGTAGGCCTCCACTCTACAGTGAATTCAGGTAGGCCTCCACTCTACAGTGAGTTAGTTCAGGTAGGCCTCCACACTACAGTGAGTTAGTTCAGGTAGGCCTCCACACTACAGTGAGTTAGTTCAGGTAGGCCTCCACACTACAGTGAGTTCAGGTAGGCCTCAACACTACAGTGAGTTAGTTCAGGTAGGCCTCCACACTACAGTGAATTCAGGTAGGCCTCCACACTACAGTGAGTTAGTTCAGGTAGGCCTCCACACTACAGTGAGTTAGTTCAGGTAGGCCTCCACACTACAGTGAGTTCAGGTAGGCCTCCACACTACAGTGAGTTAGTTCAGGTAGGCCTCCTCTCTACAGTGAGTTCAGGTAGGCCTCAACACTACAGTAAGTTCAGGTAGGCCTCCACTCTACAGTGAGTTAGTTCAGGTAGACCTCCACTCTACAGTGAGTTAGTTCAGGTAGACCTCCACTCTACAGTGAGTTAGTTCAGGTAGACCTCCACACTACAGTGAGTTCAGGTAGGCCTCCACTCTACAGTGAGTTCAGGTAGGCCTCCACACTACAGTGAGTTCAGGTAGGCCTCCACTCTACAGTGAGTTCAGGTAGGCATCCACTCTACAGTGAGTGAGTTCAGGTAGGCCTCCACTCTACAGTGAGTTCAGGTAGGCCTCCACTCTACAGTGAGTTAGTTCAGGTAGGCCTCCACACTACAGTGAGTTAGTTCAGGTAGGCCTCCACTCTACAGTGAGTTAGTTCAGGTAGGCCTCCACTCTACAGTGAGTTCAGGTAGGCCTCCACACTACAGTGAGTTAGTTCAGGTAGGCCTCCACTCTACAGTGAGTTCAGGTAGGCCTCCACACTACAGTGAGTTAGTTCAGGTAGGCATCCACTCTACAGTGAGTTAGTTCAGGTAGGCCTCCACTCTACAGTGAGTTCAGGTAGGCCTCCACTCTACAGTGAGTTCAGGTAGGCCTCCACTCTACAGTGAGTTCAGGTAGGCCTCCACACTACAGTGAGTTCAGGTAGGCCTCCACACTACAGTGAGTTCAGGTAGGCCTCCACACTACAGTGAGTTCAGGTAGGCCTCCACACTACAGTGAGTTCAGGTAGGCCTCCACACTACAGTGAGTTAGTTCAGGTAGACCTCCACTCTACAGTGAGTTAGTTCAGGTAGGCCTCCACACTACAGTGAGTTCAGGTAGGCCTCCACTCTACAGTGAGTTAGTTCAGGTAGGCCTCCACACTACAGTGAGTTAGTTCAGGTAGACCTCCACTCTACAGTGAGTTCAGGTAGGCCTCCACACTACAGTGAGTTAGTTCAGGTAGGCCTCCACACTACAGTGAGTTAGTTCAGGTAGGCCTCCACACTACAGTGAGTTAGTTCAGGTAGACCTCCACTCTACAGTGAGTTCAGGTAGGCCTCCACACTACAGTGAGTTAGTTCAGGTAGGCCTCCACACTACAGTGAGTTAGTTCAGGTAGGCCTCCACACTACAGTGAGTTAGTTCAGGTAGGCCTCCACACTACAGTGAGTTCAGGTAGGCCTCCACACTACAGTGAGTTAGTTCAGGTAGGCCTCCTCTCTACAGTGAGTTCAGGTAGGCCTCAACACTACAGTAAGTTCAGGTAGACCTCCACTCTACAGTGAGTTAGTTCAGGTAGGCCTCCACTCTACAGTGAGTTCAGGTAGGCCTCCACTCTACAGTGAGTTCAGGTAGGCCTCAACACTACAGTGAGTTAGTTCAGGTAGGTCTCCACACTACAGTGAGTTAGTTCAGGTAGGCCTCCACACTACAGTGAGTTCAGGTAGGCCTCCACTCTACAGTGAGTTAGTTCAGGTAGGTCTCCACACTACAGTGAGTTAGTTCAGGTAGGCCTCCACACTACAGTGAGTTCAGGTAGGCCTCCACACTACAGTGAGTTCAGGTAGGCCTCCACTCTACAGTGAGTTCATGTAGGCCTCCACACTACAGTGAGTTCAGGTAGGCCTCCACACTACAGTGAGTTAGTTCAGGTAGACCTCCACTCTACAGTGAGTTCAGGTAGGCCTCCACACTACAGTGAGTTAGTTCAGGTAGACCTCCACTCTACAGTGAGTTAGTTCAGGTAGGCCTCCACACTACAGTGAGTTAGTTCAGGTAGACCTCCACTCTACAGTGAGTTAGTTCAGGTAGACCTCCACTCTACAGTGAGTTCAGGTAGGCCTCCACTCTACAGTGAGTTCAGGTAGGCCTCCACTCTACAGTGAGTTCAGGTAGGCCTCCACACTACAGTGAGTTAGTTCAGGTAGGTCTCCACACTACAGTGAGTGAGTTCAGGTAGGCCTCCTCTCTACAGTGAGTTAGTTCAGGTAGGCCTCCTCTCTACAGTGAGTTCAGGTAGGCCTCCACTCTACAGTGAGTGAGTTCAGGTAGGCCTCCTCTCTACAGTGAGTTCAGGTAGGCCTCCACTCTACAGTGAGTTCAGGTAGGCCTCCACTCTACAGTTAGTTCAGGTAGGCCTCCACACTACAGTGAGTTCAGGTAGGCCTCCACACTACAGTGAGTTAGTTCAGGTAGGTCTCCACACTACAGTGAGTGAGTTCAGGTAGGCCTCCACTCTACAGTGAGTTCAGGTAGGCCTCCACACTACAGTGAGTTCAGGTAGGCCTCCACACTACAGTGAGTTCAGGTAGGCCTCCACACTACAGTGAGTTCAGGTAGGCCTCCACACTACAGTGAGTTCAGGTAGGCCTCCACACTACAGTGAGTTAGTTCAGGTAGACCTCCACTCTACAGTGAGTTAGTTCAGGTAGGCCTCCACACTACAGTGAGTTCAGGTAGGCCTCCACTCTACAGTGAGTTAGTTCAGGTAGGCCTCCACACTACAGTGAGTTAGTTCAGGTAGACCTCCACTCTACAGTGAGTTAGTTCAGGTAGACCTCCACTCTACAGTGAGTTCAGGTAGGCCTCCACACTACAGTGAGTTAGTTCAGGTAGGCCTCCACACTACAGTGAGTTCAGGTAGGCCTCCACTCTACAGTGAATTCAGGTAGGCCTCCACACTACAGTGAGTTAGTTCAGGTAGGCCTCCACACTACAGTGAGTTAGTTCAGGTAGGCCTCCACACTACAGTGAGTTCAGGTAGGCCTCCACACTACAGTGAGTTAGTTCAGGTAGGCCTCCTCTCTACAGTGAGTTCAGGTAGGCCTCAAAACTACAGTAAGTTCAGGTAGACCTCCACTCTACAGTGAGTTAGTTCAGGTAGGCCTCCACTCTACAGTGAGTTAGTTCAGGTAGGCCTCCACACTACAGTGAGTTAGTTCAGGTAGACCTCCACTCTACAGTGAGTTAGTTCAGGTAGGCCTCCACACTACAGTGAGTTAGTTCAGGTAGGCCTCCTCTCTACAGTGAGTTCATGTAGGCCTCAACACTACAGTAAGTTCAGGTAGACCTCCACTCTACAGTGAGTTAGTTCAGGTAGACCTCCACTCTACAGTGAGTTAGTTCAGGTAGGCCTCCACTCTACAGTGAGTTAGTTCAGGTATGCCTCCCATCTACAGTGAGTTCAGGTAGACCTCCACTCTACAGTGAGTTAGTTCAGGTAGGCCTCCACTCTACAGTGAGTTCAGGTAGGCCTCCACTCTACAGTGAGTTCAGGTAGGCCTCAACACTACAGTGAGTTAGTTCTGGTAGGCCTCCACACTACAGTGAGTTAGTTCAGGTAGACCTCCACTCTACAGTGAGTTAGTTCAGGTAGACCTCCACTCTACAGTGAGTTAGTTCAGGTAGGCCTCCACTCTACAGTGAGTTCAGGTAGGCCTCCACTCTACAGTGAGTTAGTTCAGGTAGGCCTCCACTCTACAGTGAGTTAGTTCAGGTAGGCCTCCACTCTACAGTGAGTTAGTTCAGGTAGGCCTCCACTCTACAGTGAGTTAGTTCAGGTAGGCCTCCACACTACAGTGAGTGAGTTCAGGTAGGCCTCCACTCTACAGTGAGTTAGTTCAGGTAGACCTCCACACTACAGTGAGTGAGTTCAGGTAGGCCTCCACTCTACAGTGAGTTAGTTCAGGTAGGCCTCCACACTACAGTGAGTTAGTTCAGGTAGGCCTCCACTCTACAGTGAGTTCAGGTAGGCCTCCACACTACAGTGAGTTAGTTCAGGTAGGCCTCCACTCTACAGTGAGTTCAGGTAGGCCTCCACTCTACAGTGAGTTCAGGTAGGCCTCCACACTACAGTGAGTTAGTTCAGGTAGGCCTCCACACTACAGTGAGTTAGTTCAGGTAGGCCTCCACACTACAGTGAGTGAGTTCAGGTAGGCCTCCACTCTACAGTGAGTTCAGGTAGGCCTCCTCTCTACAGTGAGTTCAGGTAGGCCTCCACTCTACAGTGAGTTCATGTAGGCCTCCACACTACAGTGAGTTCAGGTAGGCCTCCACACTACAGTGAGTTAGTTCAGGTAGACCTCCACTCTACAGTGAGTTAGTTCAGGTAGGCCTCCACACTACAGTGAGTTAGTTCAGGTAGGCCTCCACACTACAGTGAGTTAGTTCAGGTAGGCCTCCACACTACAGTGAGTTCAGGTAGGCCTCCACACTACAGTGAGTTAGTTCAGGTAGGCCTCCTCTCTACAGTGAGTTCAGGTAGGCCTCAACACTACAGTAAGTTCAGGTAGACCTCCACTCTACAGTGAGTTAGTTCAGGTAGGCCTCCACTCTACAGTGAGTTCAGGTAGGCCTCCACTCTACAGTGAGTTCAGGTAGGCCTCAACACTACAGTGAGTTAGTTCAGGTAGGTCTCCACACTACAGTGAGTTAGTTCAGGTAGGCCTCCACACTACAGTGAGTTCAGGTAGGCCTCCACTCTACAGTGAGTTAGTTCAGGTAGGTCTCCACACTACAGTGAGTTAGTTCAGGTAGGCCTCCACACTACAGTGAGTTCAGGTAGGCCTCCACACTACAGTGAGTTCAGGTAGGCCTCCACTCTACAGTGAGTTCATGTAGGACTCCACACTACAGTGAGTTCAGGTAGGCCTCCACACTACAGTGAGTTCAGGTAGACCTCCACTCTACAGTGAGTTAGTTCAGGTAGGCCTCCACTCTACAGTGAGTTCAGGTAGGCCTCCACTCTACAGTGAGTTCAGGTAGGCCTCCACTCTACAGTGAGTTCAGGTAGGCCTCCACACTACAGTGAGTTAGTTCAGGTAGGTCTCCACACTACAGTGAGTGAGTTCAGGTAGGCCTCCTCTCTACAGTGAGTTAGTTCAGGTAGGCCTCCTCTCTACAGTGAGTTCAGGTAGGCCTCCACTCTACAGTGAGTGAGTTCAGGTAGGCCTCCTCTCTACAGTGAGTTCAGGTAGGCCTCCACTCTACAGTGAGTTCAGGTAGGCCTCCACTCTACAATTAGTTCAGGTAGGCCTCCACACTACAGTGAGTTCAGGTAGGCCTCCACACTACAGTGAGTTAGTTCAGGTAGGTCTCCACACTACAGTGAGTGAGTTCAGGTAGGCCTCCACTCTACAGTGAGTTCAGGTAGGCCTCCACACTACAGTGAGTTCAGGTAGGCCTCCACACTACAGTGAGTTCAGGTAGGCCTCCACACTACAGTGAGTTCAGGTAGGCCTCCACACTACAGTGAGTTCAGGTAGGCCTCCACACTACAGTGAGTTCAGGTAGGCCTCCACTCTACAGTGAGTTAGTTCAGGTAGGCCTCCACACTACAGTGAGTTAGTTCAGGTAGACCTCCACTCTACAGTGAGTTAGTTCAGGTAGACCTCCACTCTACAGTGAGTTCAGGTAGGCCTCCACACTACAGTGAGTTCAGGTAGACCTCCACACTACAGTGAGTTAGTTCAGGTAGGCCTCCACTCTACAGTGAGTTCAGCTAGGCCTCCACACTACAGTGAGTTAGTTCAGGTAGGCCTCCACACTACAGTGAGTTCAGGTAGGCCTCCACTCTACAGTGAATTCAGGTAGGCCTCCACACTACAGTGAGTTAGTTCAGGTAGGCCTCCACACTACAGTGAGTTAGTTCAGGTAGGCCTCCACACTACAGTGAGTTCAGGTAGGCCTCCACACTACAGTGAGTTCAGGTAGGCCTCCACACTACAGTGAGTTAGTTCAGGTAGACCTCCACTCTACAGTGAGTTCAGGTAGGCCTCCACACTACAGTGAGTTAGTTCAGGTAGACCTCCACTCTACAGTGAGTTAGTTCAGGTAGGCCTCCACTCTACAGTGAGTTCAGGTAGACCTCCACTCTACAGTGAGTTAGTTCAGGTAGGCCTCCACTCTACAGTGAGTTCAGGTAGGCCTCCACTCTACAGTGAGTTCAGGTAGGCCTCAACACTACAGTGAGTTAGTTCTGGTAGGCCTCCACACTACAGTGAGTTAGTTCAGGTAGACCTCCACTCTACAGTGAGTTAGTTCAGGTAGACCTCCACTCTACAGTGAGTTAGTTCAGGTAGGCCTCCACTCTACAGTGAGTTCAGGTAGGCCTCCACTCTACAGTGAGTTAGTTCAGGTAGGCCTCCACTCTACAGTGAGTTAGTTCAGGTAGGCCTCCACTCTACAGTGAGTTAGTTCAGGTAGGCCTCCACTCTACAGTGAGTTAGTTCAGGTAGGCCTCCACACTACAGTGAGTGAGTTCAGGTAGGCCTCCACTCTACAGTGAGTTAGTTCAGGTAGACCTCCACACTACAGTGAGTGAGTTCAGGTAGGCCTCCACTCTACAGTGAGTTAGTTCAGGTAGGCCTCCACACTACAGTGAGTTAGTTCAGGTAGGCCTCCACTCTACAGTGAGTTCAGGTAGGCCTCCACACTACAGTGAGTTAGTTCAGGTAGGCCTCCACTCTACAGTGAGTTCAGGTAGGCCTCCACACTACAGTGAGTTAGTTCAGGTAGGCCTCCACTCTACAGTGAGTTCAGGTAGGCCTCCACTCTACAGTGAGTTCAGGTAGGCCTCCACACTACAGTGAGTTAGTTCAGGTAGGCCTCCACACTACAGTGAGTTAGTTCAGGTAGGCCTCCACACTACAGTGAGTGAGTTCAGGTAGGCCTCCACTCTACAGTGAGTTCAGGTAGGCCTCCTCTCTACAGTGAGTTCAGGTAGGCCTCCACTCTACAGTGAGTTCATGTAGGCCTCCACACTACAGTGAGTTCAGGTAGGCCTCCACACTACAGTGAGTTAGTTCAGGTAGACCTCCACTCTACAGTGAGTTAGTTCAGGTAGGCCTCCACACTACAGTGAGTTAGTTCAGGTAGGCCTCCACACTACAGTGAGTTAGTTCAGGTAGGCCTCCACACTACAGTGAGTTCAGGTAGGCCTCCACACTACAGTGAGTTAGTTCAGGTAGGCCTCCTCTCTACAGTGAGTTCAGGTAGGCCTCAACACTACAGTAAGTTCAGGTAGACCTCCACTCTACAGTGAGTTAGTTCAGGTAGGCCTCCACTCTACAGTGAGTTCAGGTAGGCCTCCACTCTACAGTGAGTTCAGGTAGGCCTCAACACTACAGTGAGTTAGTTCAGGTAGGTCTCCACACTACAGTGAGTTAGTTCAGGTAGGCCTCCACACTACAGTGAGTTCAGGTAGGCCTCCACTCTACAGTGAGTTAGTTCAGGTAGGTCTCCACACTACAGTGAGTTAGTTCAGGTAGGCCTCCACACTACAGTGAGTTCAGGTAGGCCTCCACACTACAGTGAGTTCAGGTAGGCCTCCACTCTACAGTGAGTTCATGTAGGACTCCACACTACAGTGAGTTCAGGTAGGCCTCCACACTACAGTGAGTTCAGGTAGACCTCCACTCTACAGTGAGTTAGTTCAGGTAGGCCTCCACTCTACAGTGAGTTCAGGTAGGCCTCCACTCTACAGTGAGTTCAGGTAGGCCTCCACTCTACAGTGAGTTCAGGTAGGCCTCCACACTACAGTGAGTTAGTTCAGGTAGGTCTCCACACTACAGTGAGTGAGTTCAGGTAGGCCTCCTCTCTACAGTGAGTTAGTTCAGGTAGGCCTCCTCTCTACAGTGAGTTCAGGTAGGCCTCCACTCTACAGTGAGTGAGTTCAGGTAGGCCTCCTCTCTACAGTGAGTTCAGGTAGGCCTCCACTCTACAGTGAGTTCAGGTAGGCCTCCACTCTACAATTAGTTCAGGTAGGCCTCCACACTACAGTGAGTTCAGGTAGGCCTCCACACTACAGTGAGTTAGTTCAGGTAGGTCTCCACACTACAGTGAGTGAGTTCAGGTAGGCCTCCACTCTACAGTGAGTTCAGGTAGGCCTCCACACTACAGTGAGTTCAGGTAGGCCTCCACACTACAGTGAGTTCAGGTAGGCCTCCACACTACAGTGAGTTCAGGTAGGCCTCCACACTACAGTGAGTTCAGGTAGGCCTCCACACTACAGTGAGTTAGTTCAGGTAGACCTCCACTCTACAGTGAGTTAGTTCAGGTAGGCCTCCACACTACAGTGAGTTCAGGTAGGCCTCCACTCTACAGTGAGTTAGTTCAGGTAGGCCTCCACACTACAGTGAGTTAGTTCAGGTAGACCTCCACTCTACAGTGAGTTAGTTCAGGTAGACCTCCACTCTACAGTGAGTTCAGGTAGGCCTCCACACTACAGTGAGTTCAGGTAGACCTCCACACTACAGTGAGTTAGTTCAGGTAGGCCTCCACTCTACAGTGAGTTCAGCTAGGCCTCCACACTACAGTGAGTTAGTTCAGGTAGGCCTCCACACTACAGTGAGTTCAGGTAGGCCTCCACTCTACAGTGAATTCAGGTAGGCCTCCACACTACAGTGAGTTAGTTCAGGTAGGCCTCCACACTACAGTGAGTTAGTTCAGGTAGGCCTCCTCTCTACAGTGAGTTCAGGTAGGCCTCAACACTACAGTAAGTTCAGGTAGACCTCCACTCTACAGTGAGTTAGTTCAGGTAGGCCTCCACTCTACAGTGAGTTAGTTCAGGTAGGCCTCCACACTACAGTGAGTTAGTTCAGGTAGACCTCCACTCTACAGTGAGTTAGTTCAGGTAGGCCTCCACACTACAGTGAGTTAGTTCAGGTAGGCCTCCTCTCTACAGTGAGTTCAGGTAGGCCTCAACACTACAGTAAGTTCAGGTAGACCTCCACTCTACAGTGAGTTAGTTCAGGTAGACCTCCACTCTACAGTGAGTTAGTTCAGGTAGGCCTCCACTCTACAGTGAGTTAGTTCAGGTAGGCCTCCACTCTACAGTGAGTTCAGGTAGGCCTCCACACTACAGTGAGTTAGTTCAGGTAGGCCTCCACTCTACAGTGAGTTAGTTCAGGTATGCCTCCCATCTACAGTGAGTTCAGGTAGGCCTCCACTCTACAGTGAGTTAGTTCAGGTAGGCCTCCACTCTACAGTGAGTTCAGGTAGGCCTCCACTCTACAGTGAGTTCAGGTAGGCCTCAACACTACAGTGAGTTAGTTCAGGTAGGCCTCCACACTACAGTGAGTTAGTTCAGGTAGACCTCCACTCTACAGTGAGTTAGTTCAGGTAGACCTCCACTCTACAGTGAGTTAGTTCAGGTAGGCCTCCACTCTACAGTGAGTTCAGGTAGGCCTCCACTCTACAGTGAGTTAGTTCAGGTAGGCCTCCACTCTACAGTGAGTTAGTTCAGGTAGGCCTCCACTCTACAGTGAGTTAGTTCAGGTAGGCCTCCACTCTACAGTGAGTTAGTTCAGGTAGGCCTCCACACTACAGTGAGTGAGTTCAGGTAGGCCTCCACTCTACAGTGAGTTAGTTCAGGTAGACCTCCACACTACAGTGAGTGAGTTCAGGTAGGCCTCCACTCTACAGTGAGTTAGTTCAGGTAGGCCTCCACACTACAGTGAGTTAGTTCAGGTAGGCCTCCACTCTACAGTGAGTTCAGGTAGGCCTCCACACTACAGTGAGTTAGTTCAGGTAGGCCTCCACTCTACAGTGAGTTCAGGTAGGCCTCCACTCTACAGTGAGTTCAGGTAGGCCTCCACACTACAGTGAGTTAGTTCAGGTAGGCCTCCACACTACAGTGAGTTAGTTCAGGTAGGCCTCCACACTACAGTGAGTGAGTTCAGGTAGGCCTCCACACTACAGTGAGATCAGGTAGGCCTCCTCTCTACAGTGAGTTCAGGTAGGCCTCCACTCTACAGTGAGTTCATGTAGGCCTCCACACTACAGTGAGTTCAGGTAGGCCTCCACACTACAGTGAGTTAGTTCAGGTAGACCTCCACTCTACAGTGAGTTAGTTCAGGTAGGCCTCCACTCTACAGTGAGTTCAGGTAAGCCTCCACTCTACAGTGAGTTCAGGTAGGCCTCCACTCTACAGTGAGTTCAGGTAGGCCTCCACACTACAGTGAGTTAGTTCAGGTAGGTCTCCACACTACAGTGAGTGAGTTCAGGTAGGCCTCCTCTCTACAGTGAGTTAGTTCAGGTAGGCCTCCACACTACAGTGAGTGAGTTCAGGTAGGCCTCCTCTCTACAGTGAGTTCAGGTAGGCCTCCACTCTACAGTGAGTTCAGGTAGGCCTCCACTCTACAGTTAGTTCAGGTAGGCCTCCACACTACAGTGAGTTCAGGTAGGCCTCCACACTACAGTGAGTTAGTTCAGGTAGGTCTCCACACTACATTGAGTGAGTTCAGGTAGGCCTCCTCTCTACAGTGAGTTCAGGTAGGCCTCCACACTACAGTGAGTTAGTTCAGGTAGACCTCCACTCTACAGTGAGTTAGTTCAGGTAGACCTCCTCTCTACAGTGAGTTCAGGTAGGTCTCCACAATACAGTGAGTTAGTTCAGGTAGGCCTCCTCTCTACAGTGAGTTCAGGTAGGCCTCCACACTACAGTGAGTTAGTTCAGGTAGGCCTCCACTCTACAGTGAGTTCAGGTAGGCCTCCACTCTACAGTGAGTTAGTTCAGGTAGGTCTCCACACTACAGTGAGTTAGTTCAGGTAGGCCTCCACACTACAGTGAGTTCAGGTAGGCCTCCACTCTACAGTGAGTTAGTTCAGGTAGGTCTCCACACTACAGTGAGTTAGTTCAGGTAGGCCTCCACACTACAGTGAGTTCAGGTAGGCCTCCACACTACAGTGAGTTCAGGTAGGCCTCCACTCTACAGTGAGTTCATGTAGGCCTCCACACTACAGTGAGTTCAGGTAGGCCTCCACACTACAGTGAGTTCAGGTAGGCCTCCACACTACAGTGAGTTAGTTCAGGTAGACCTCCACTCTACAGTGAGTTCAGGTAGGCCTCCACACTACAGTGAGTTAGTTCAGGTAGACCTCCACTCTACAGTGAGTTAGTTCAGGTAGGCCTCCACTCTACAGTGAGTTCAGGTAGGCCTCCACTCTACAGTGAGTTAGTTCAGGTAGACCTCCACTCTACAGTGAGTTAGTTCAGGTAGGCCTCCACTCTACAGTAAGTTCAGGTAGGCCTCCACTCTACAGTGAGTTCAGGTAGGCCTCCACTCTACAGTGAGTTCAGGTAGGCCTCCACTCTACAGTGAGTTCAGGTAGGCCTCCACACTACAGTGAGTTAGTTCAGGTAGGTCTCCACACTACAGTGAGTGAGTTCAGGTAGGCCTCCTCTCTACAGTGAGTTAGTTCAGGTAGGCCTCCTCTCTACAGTGAGTTCAGGTAGGCCTCCACTCTACAGTGAGTGAGTTCAGGTAGGCCTCCTCTCTACAGTGAGTTCAGGTAGGCCTCCACTCTACAGTGAGTTCAGGTAGGCCTCCACTCTACAGTTAGTTCAGGTAGGCCTCCACACTACAGTGAGTTCAGGTAGGCCTCCACACTACAGTGAGTTAGTTCAGGTAGGTCTCCACACTACAGTGAGTGAGTTCAGGTAGGCCTCCACTCTACAGTGAGTTCAGGTAGGCCTCCACACTACAGTGAGTTCAGGTAGGCCTCCACACTACAGTGAGTTCAGGTAGGCCTCCACACTACAGTGAGTTCAGGTAGGCCTCCACACTACAGTGAGTTCAGGTAGGCCTCCACACTACAGTGAGTTAGTTCAGGTAGACCTCCACTCTACAGTGAGTTAGTTCAGGTAGGCCTCCACACTACAGTGAGTTCAGGTAGGCCTCCACACTACAGTGAGTTCAGGTAGGCCTCCACTCTACAGTGAGTTAGTTCAGGTAGGCCTCCACACTACAGTGAGTTAGTTCAGGTAGGCCTCCACTCTACAGTGAGTTCAGGTAAGCCTCCACTCTACAGTGAGTTCAGGTAGGCCTCCACTCTACAGTGAGTTCAGGTAGGCCTCCACACTACAGTGAGTTAGTTCAGGTAGGTCTCCACACTACAGTGAGTGAGTTCAGGTAGGCCTCCTCTCTACAGTGAGTTAGTTCAGGTAGGCCTCCACACTACAGTGAGTGAGTTCAGGTAGGCCTCCTCTCTACAGTGAGTTCAGGTAGGCCTCCACTCTACAGTGAGTTCAGGTAGGCCTCCACTCTACAGTTAGTTCAGGTAGGCCTCCACACTACAGTGAGTTCAGGTAGGCCTCCACACTACAGTGAGTTAGTTCAGGTAGGTCTCCACACTACATTGAGTGAGTTCAGGTAGGCCTCCTCTCTACAGTGAGTTCAGGTAGGCCTCCACACTACAGTGAGTTAGTTCAGGTAGACCTCCACTCTACAGTGAGTTAGTTCAGGTAGACCTCCTCTCTACAGTGAGTTCAGGTAGGCCTCCACAATACAGTGAGTTAGTTCAGGTAGGCCTCCTCTCTACAGTGAGTTCAGGTAGGCCTCCACACTACAGTGAGTTAGTTCAGGTAGGCCTCCACTCTACAGTGAGTTCAGGTAGGCCTCCACTCTACAGTGAGTTAGTTCAGGTAGGTCTCCACACTACAGTGAGTTAGTTCAGGTAGGCCTCCACACTACAGTGAGTTCAGGTAGGCCTCCACTCTACAGTGAGTTAGTTCAGGTAGGTCTCCACACTACAGTGAGTTAGTTCAGGTAGGCCTCCACACTACAGTGAGTTCAGGTAGGCCTCCACACTACAGTGAGTTCAGGTAGGCCTCCACTCTACAGTGAGTTCATGTAGGCCTCCACACTACAGTGAGTTCAGGTAGGCCTCCACACTACAGTGAGTTCAGGTAGGCCTCCACACTACAGTGAGTTAGTTCAGGTAGACCTCCACTCTACAGTGAGTTCAGGTAGGCCTCCACACTACAGTGAGTTAGTTCAGGTAGACCTCCACTCTACAGTGAGTTAGTTCAGGTAGGCCTCCACTCTACAGTGAGTTCAGGTAGGCCTCCACTCTACAGTGAGTTAGTTCAGGTAGACCTCCACTCTACAGTGAGTTAGTTCAGGTAGGCCTCCACTCTACAGTAAGTTCAGGTAGGCCTCCACTCTACAGTGAGTTCAGGTAGGCCTCCACTCTACAGTGAGTTCAGGTAGGCCTCCACTCTACAGTGAGTTCAGGTAGGCCTCCACACTACAGTGAGTTAGTTCAGGTAGGTCTCCACACTACAGTGAGTGAGTTCAGGTAGGCCTCCTCTCTACAGTGAGTTAGTTCAGGTAGGCCTCCTCTCTACAGTGAGTTCAGGTAGGCCTCCACTCTACAGTGAGTGAGTTCAGGTAGGCCTCCTCTCTACAGTGAGTTCAGGTAGGCCTCCACTCTACAGTGAGTTCAGGTAGGCCTCCACTCTACAGTTAGTTCAGGTAGGCCTCCACACTACAGTGAGTTCAGGTAGGCCTCCACACTACAGTGAGTTAGTTCAGGTAGGTCTCCACACTACAGTGAGTGAGTTCAGGTAGGCCTCCACTCTACAGTGAGTTCAGGTAGGCCTCCACACTACAGTGAGTTCAGGTAGGCCTCCACACTACAGTGAGTTCAGGTAGGCCTCCACACTACAGTGAGTTCAGGTAGGCCTCCACACTACAGTGAGTTCAGGTAGGCCTCCACACTACAGTGAGTTAGTTCAGGTAGACCTCCACTCTACAGTGAGTTAGTTCAGGTAGGCCTCCACACTACAGTGAGTTCAGGTAGGCCTCCACTCTACAGTGAGTTAGTTCAGGTAGGCCTCCACACTACAGTGAGTTAGTTCAGGTAGACCTCCACTCTACAGTGAGTTAGTTCAGGTAGACCTCCACTCTACAGTGAGTTCAGGTAGGCCTCCACACTACAGTGAGTTCAGGTAGACCTCCACACTACAGTGAGTTAGTTCAGGTAGGCCTCCACTCTACAGTGAGTTCAGCTAGGCCTCCACACTACAGTGAGTTAGTTCAGGTAGGCCTCCACACTACAGTGAGTTAGTTCAGGTAGGCCTCCACACTACAGTGAGTTCAGGTAGGCCTCCACTCTACAGTGAATTCAGGTAGGCCTCCACACTACAGTGAGTTAGTTCAGGTAGGCCTCCACACTACAGTGAGTTAGTTCAGGTAGGCCTCCACACTACAGTGAGTTCAGGTAGGCCTCCACACTACAGTGAGTTAGTTCAGGTAGGCCTCCTCTCTACAGTGAGTTCAGGTAGGCCTCAACACTACAGTAAGTTCAGGTAGACCTCCACTCTACAGTGAGTTAGTTCAGGTAGGCCTCCACTCTACAGTGAGTTAGTTCAGGTAGGCCTCCACACTACAGTGAGTTAGTTCAGGTAGACCTCCACTCTACAGTGAGTTAGTTCAGGTAGGCCTCCACACTACAGTGAGTTAGTTCAGGTAGGCCTCCTCTCTACAGTGAGTTCAGGTAGGCCTCAACACTACAGTAAGTTCAGGTAGACCTCCACTCTACAGTGAGTTAGTTCAGGTAGACCTCCACTCTACAGTGAGTTAGTTCAGGTAGGCCTCCACTCTACAGTGAGTTAGTTCAGGTAGGCCTCCCATCTACAGTGAGTTCAGGTAGACCTCCACTCTACAGTGAGTTAGTTCAGGTAGGCCTCCACTCTACAGTGAGTTAGTTCAGGTAGGCCTCCACTCTACAGTGAGTTCAGGTAGGCCTCCACTCTACAGTGAGTTCAGGTAGGCCTCCACTCTACAGTGAGTTCAGGTAGGCCTCCACTCTACAGTGAGTTCAGGTAGGCCTCAACACTACAGTGAGTTAGTTCAGGTAGGCCTCCACACTACAGTGAGTTAGTTCAGGTAGACCTCCACTCTACAGTGAGTTAGTTCAGGTAGACCTCCACTCTACAGTGAGTTAGTTCAGGTAGGCCTCCACTCTACAGTGAGTTCAGGTAGGCCTCCACTCTACAGTGAGTTAGTTCAGGTAGGCCTCCACTCTACAGTGAGTTAGTTCAGGTAGGCCTCCACTCTACAGTGAGTTAGTTCAGGTAGGCCTCCACTCTACAGTGAGTTAGTTCAGGTAGGCCTCCACACTACAGTGAGTGAGTTCAGGTAGGCCTCCACTCTACAGTGAGTTAGTTCAGGTAGACCTCCACACTACAGTGAGTGAGTTCAGGTAGGCCTCCACTCTACAGTGAGTTAGTTCAGGTAGGCCTCCACTCTACAGTGAGTTCAGGTAGGCCTCCACTCTACAGTGAGTTCAGGTAGGCCTCCACACTACAGTGAGTTAGTTCAGGTAGGCCTCCACACTACAGTGAGTTAGTTCAGGTAGGCCTCCACACTACAGTGAGTGAGTTCAGGTAGGCCTCCACACTACAGTGAGATCAGGTAGGCCTCCTCTCTACAGTGAGTTCAGGTAGGCCTCCACTCTACAGTGAGTTCATGTAGGCCTCCACACTACAGTGAGTTCAGGTAGGCCTCCACACTACAGTGAGTTAGTTCAGGTAGACCTCCACTCTACAGTGAGTTAGTTCAGGTAGGCCTCCACTCTACAGTGAGTTCAGGAAAGCCTCCACTCTACAGTGAGTTCAGGTAGGCCTCCACTCTACAGTGAGTTCAGGTAGGCCTCCACACTACAGTGAGTTAGTTCAGGTAGGTCTCCACACTACAGTGAGTGAGTTCAGGTAGGCCTCCTCTCTACAGTGAGTTAGTTCAGGTAGGCCTCCACACTACAGTGAGTGAGTTCAGGTAGGCCTCCTCTCTACAGTGAGTTCAGGTAGGCCTCCACTCTACAGTGAGTTCAGGTAGGCCTCCACTCTACAGTTAGTTCAGGTAGGCCTCCACACTACAGTGAGTTCAGGTAGGCCTCCACACTACAGTGAGTTAGTTCAGGTAGGTCTCCACACTACATTGAGTGAGTTCAGGTAGGCCTCCTCTCTACAGTGAGTTCAGGTAGACCTCCACTCTACAGTGAGTTCAGGTAGGCCTCCACACTACAGTGAGTTAGTTCAGGTAGACCTCCTCTCTACAGTGAGTTCAGGTAGGCCTCCACACTACAGTGAGTTAGTTCAGGTAGACCTCCTCTCTACAGTGAGTTCAGGTAGGCCTCCACACTACAGTGAGTTAGTTCAGGTAGGCCTCCTCTCTACAGTGAGTTCAGGTAGGCCTCCACTCTACAGTGAGTTCAGGTAGGCCTCCACACTACAGTGAGTTCAGGTAGGCCTCCACACTACAGTGAGTTCAGGTAGGCCTCCACACTACAGTGAGTTCAGGTAGGCCTCCACTCTACAGTGAGTTCAGGTAGGCCTCCACTCTACAGTGAGTTCAGGTAGGCCTCCACACTACAGTGAGTTAGTTCAGGTAGGCCTCCACTCTACAGTGAGTTCAGGTAGGCCTCCACTCTACAGTGAGTTCAGGTAGGCCTCCACACTACAGTGAGTTCAGGTAGGCCTCCACACTACAGTGAGTTAGTTCAGGTAGGCCTCCACTCTACAGTGAGTTCAGGTAGGCCTCCACTCTACAGTGAGTTCAGGTAGGCCTCCACACGACAGTGAGTTCAGGTAGGCCTCCACACTACAGTGAGTTCAGGTAGGCCTCCACACTACAGTGAGTTCAGGTAGGCCTCCACACTACAGTGAGTTCAGGTAGGCCTCCACACTACAGTGAGTTAGTTCAGGTAGACCTCCACTCTACAGTGAGTTAGTTCAGGTAGGCCTCCACACTACAGTGAGTTCAGGTAGGCCTCCACTCTACAGTGAGTTAGTTCAGGTAGGCCTCCACACTACAGTGAGTTAGTTCAGGTAGACCTCCACTCTACAGTGAGTTAGTTCAGGTAGGCCTCCACACTACAGTGAGTTCAGGTAGACCTCCACTCTACAGTGAGTTAGTTCAGGTAGACCTCCACTCTACAGTGAGTTCAGGTAGGCCTCCACACTACAGTGAGTTAGTTCAGGTAGGCCTCCACTCTACAGTGAGTTAGTTCAGGTAGGCCTCCACTCTACAGTGAGTTAGTTCAGGTAGGCCTCCACACTACAGTGAGTTAGTTCAGGTAGGCCTCCACTCTACAGTGAGTTCAGGTAGGCCTCCACACTACAGTGAGTTAGTTCAGGTAGGCCTCCACTCTACAGTGAGTTAGTTCAGGTAGGCCTCCACACTACAGTGAGTGAGTTCAGGTAGGCCTCCACTCTACAGTGAGTTAGTTCAGGTAGACCTCCACACTACAGTGAGTGAGTTCAGGTAGGCCTCCACTCTACAGTGAGTTAGTTCAGGTAGGCCTCCACACTACAGTGAGTTAGTTCAGGTAGGACTCCACTCTACAGTGAGTTCAGGTAGGCCTCCACACTACAGTGAGTTAGTTCAGGTAGGCCTCCACACTACAGTGAGTTAGTTCAGGTAGGCCTCCACTCTACAGTGAGTTCAGGTAGGCCTCCACACTACAGTGAGTTAGTTCAGGTAGGCCTCCACACTACAGTGAGTTAGTTCAGGTAGGCCTCCACACTACAGTGAGTGAGTTCAGGTAGGCCTCCACACTACAGTGAGATCAGGTAGGCCTCCTCTCTACAGTGAGTTCAGGTAGGCCTCCACTCTACAGTGAGTTCATGTAGGCCTCCACACTACAGTGAGTTCAGGTAGGCCTCCACACTACAGTGAGTTAGTTCAGGTAGACCTCCACTCTACAGTGAGTTAGTTCAGGTAGGCCTCCACTCTACAGTGAGTTCAGGTAAGCCTCCACTCTACAGTGAGTTCAGGTAGGCCTCCACTCTACAGTGAGTTCAGGTAGGCCTCCACACTACAGTGAGTTAGTTCAGGTAGGTCTCCACACTACAGTGAGTGAGTTCAGGTAGGCCTCCTCTCTACAGTGAGTTAGTTCAGGTAGGCCTCCACACTACAGTGAGTGAGTTCAGGTAGGCCTCCTCTCTACAGTGAGTTCAGGTAGGCCTCCACTCTACAGTGAGTTCAGGTAGGCCTCCACTCTACAGTTAGTTCAGGTAGGCCTCCACACTACAGTGAGTTCAGGTAGGCCTCCACACTACAGTGAGTTAGTTCAGGTAGGTCTCCACACTACATTGAGTGAGTTCAGGTAGGCCTCCTCTCTACAGTGAGTTCAGGTAGGCCTCCACACTACAGTGAGTTAGTTCAGGTAGACCTCCACTCTACAGTGAGTTAGTTCAGGTAGACCTCCTCTCTACAGTGAGTTCAGGTAGGCCTCCACACTACAGTGAGTTAGTTCAGGTAGGCCTCCTCTCTACAGTGAGTTCAGGTAGGCCTCCACACTACAGTGAGTTAGTTCAGGTAGGCCTCCACTCTACAGTGAGTTCAGGTAGGCCTCCACTCTACAGTGAGTTCAGGTAGGCCTCCACACTACAGTGAGTTAGTTCAGGTAGGCCTCCACTCTACAGTGAGTTCAGGTAGGCCTCCACTCTACAGTGAGTTCAGGTAGGCCTCCACACTACAGTGAGTTCAGGTAGGCCTCCACACTACAGTGAGTTCAGGTAGGCCTCCACACTACAGTGAGTTCAGGTAGGCCTCCACACTACAGTGAGTTCAGGTAGGCCTCCACACTACAGTGAGTTAGTTCAGGTAGACCTCCACTCTACAGTGAGTTAGTTCAGGTAGGCCTCCACACTACAGTGAGTTCAGGTAGGCCTCCACTCTACAGTGAGTTAGTTCAGGTAGGCCTCCACACTACAGTGAGTTAGTTCAGGTAGACCTCCACTCTACAGTGAGTTAGTTCAGGTAGGCCTCCACACTACAGTGAGTTCAGGTAGACCTCCACTCTACAGTGAGTTAGTTCAGGTAGACCTCCACTCTACAGTGAGTTCAGGTAGGCCTCCACACTACAGTGAGTTCAGGTAGACCTCCACACTACAGTGAGTTAGTTCAGGTAGGCCTCCACTCTACAGTGAGTTCAGGTAGGCCTCCACACTACAGTGAGTTAGTTCAGGTAGGCCTCCACACTACAGTGAGTTAGTTCAGGTAGGCCTCCACACTACAGTGAGTTAGTTCAGGTAGGCCTCCACACTACAGTGAGTTCAGGTAGGCCTCCACACTACAGTGAGTTAGTTCAGGTAGGCCTCCTCTCTACAGTGAGTTCAGGTAGGCCTCAACACTACAGTAAGTTCAGGTAGACCTCCACTCTACAGTGAGTTAGTTCAGGTAGGCCTCCACTCTACAGTGAGTTAGTTCAGGTAGGCCTCCACTCTACAGTGAGTTCAGGTAGGCCTCAACACTACAGTGAGTTAGTTCAGGTAGACCTCCACACTACAGTGAGTTAGTTCAGGTAGGCCTCCACTCTACAGTGAATTCAGGTAGGCCTCCACACTACAGTGAGTTAGTTCAGGTAGGCCTCCACACTACAGTGAGTTAGTTCAGGTAGGCCTCCACACTACAGTGAGTTCAGGTAGGCCTCCACACTACAGTGAGTTAGTTCAGGTAGGCCTCCTCTCTACAGTGAGTTCAGGTAGGCCTCAACACTACAGTAAGTTCAGGTAGACCTCCACTCTACAGTGAGTTAGTTCAGGTAGGCCTCCACTCTACAGTGAGTTAGTTCAGGTAGGCCTCCACTCTACAGTGAGTTAGTTCAGGTAGGCCTCCACTCTACAGTGAGTTAGTTCAGGTAGGCCTCCACACTACAGTGAGTTAGGTCAGGTAGGCCTCCACACTACATTGAGTTCAGGTAGACCTCCACTCTACAGTGAGTTAGTTCAGGTAGGCCTCCACACTACAGTGAGTTAGTTCAGGTAGGCCTCCACTCTACAGTGAGTTAGCTCAGGTATGCCTCCACACTACAGTGAGTTAGTTCAAGTAGGCCTCCACTCTACAGTAAGTTCAGGTAGGCCTCCATACTACAGTGAGTTAGTTCAGGTAGGCCTCCTCTCTACAGTGAGTTCAGGTAGGCCTCCACTCTACAGTGAGTTCAGGTAGGCCTCCACTCTACAGTGAGTTAGTTCAGGTAGGCCTCCACTCTCCAGTGAGTTCAGGTAGGCCTCCACACTACAGTGAGTTCAGGTAGGCCTCCACTCTACATTGAGTTAGTTCAGGTAGACCTCCACTCTACAGTGAGTTAGTTCAGGTAGGCCTCAACTCTACAGTGAGTTAGTTCAGGTAGGCCTCCACTCTACATTGAGTTAGTTCAGGTAGACCTCCACTCTACAGTGAGTTAGTTCAGGTAGGCCTCAACTCTACAGTGCGTTAGTTCAGGTAGATCTCCACACTACAGTGAGTTCAGGTAGGCCTCCACTCTACATTGAGTTAGTTCAGGTAGACCTCCACTCTACAGTGAGTTAGTTCAGGTAGGCCTCAACTCTACAGTGAGTTAGTTCAGGTAGACCTCCACTCTACAGTGAGTTAGTTCAGGTAGGCCTCAACTCTACAGTGAGTTCAGGTAGGCCTCCACTCTCCAGTGAGTTCAGGTAGGCCTCCACACTACAGTGAGTTAGTTCAGGTAGGCCTCCACAATACAGTGAGTTAGTTCAGGTAGGCCTCCACTCTACAGTGAGTTAGTTCAGGTAGGCCTCCACACTACGGTGGGTTTTTCAGGTAGACCTCCACTCTACAGTGAGTTCAGGTAGGCCTACACACTACAGTGAGTTCAGGTAGACCTCCACTCTACATCGAGTTGAGGTAGGCCTCAACTCTACAGTGAGTTAGTTCAGGTAGGCCTCCACTCTACAGTGAGTTCAGGTAGGCCTCCACACTACAGTGAGTTAGTTTAGGTAGACCTCCACTCTACAGTGAGTTAGTTCAGGTAGGCATCCACTCTACAGTGAGTTAGTTCAGGTAGGCCTCCACGCTACAGTGAGTTCAGGTAGGCCTCCACACTACAGTGAGTTAGTTCAGGTAGGCCTCCACACTACAGTTAGTTCAGGTAGGCCTCCACTCTACAGTGAGTTAGTTCAGGTAGGCCTCCACTCTACAGTGAGTTAGTTCAGGTAGACCTCCACACTACAGTGAGTTAGTTCAGGTAGGCCTCCTCTCTACAGTGAGTTCAGGTAGGCCTCAACACTACAGTAAGTTCAGGTAGACCTCCACTCTACAGTGAGTTAGTTCAGGTAGGCCTCCACTCTACAGTGAGTTAGTTCAGGTAGGCCTCCACTCTACAGTGAGTTAGTTCAGGTAGGCCTCCACTCTACAGTGACTTCAGGTAGGCCTCCACTCTACAGTGAGTTAGTTCAGGTAGGCCTCCACTCTACAGTGAGTTAGTTCAGGTAGGCCTCCACTCTACAGTGAGTTAGTTCAGGTAGGCCTCCACTCTACAGTGAGTTAGTTCAGGTAGGCCTCCACTCTACAGTGAGTTAGTTCAGGTAGGCCTCCACACTACAGTGAGTTAGGTCAGGTAGGCCTCCACACTACATTGAGTTCAGGTAGACCTCCACTCTACAGTGAGTTAGTTCAGGTAGGCCTCCACACTACAGTGAGTTAGTTCAGGTAGGCCTCCACTCTACAGTGAGTTAGCTCAGGTATGCCTCCACACTACAGTGAGTTAGTTCAAGTAGGCCTCCACTCTACAGTAAGTTCAGGTAGGCCTCCATACTACAGTGAGTTAGTTCAGGTAGGCCTCCTCTCTACAGTGAGTTCAGGTAGGCCTCCACACTACATTGAGTTCAGGTAGACCTCCACACTACAGTGAGTTAGTTCAGGTAGGCCTCCTCTCTACAGTGAGTTCAGGTAGGCCTCCACTCTACAGTGAGTTCAGGTAGGCCTCCACTCTACAGTGAGTTCAGGTAGGCCTCCACACTACAGTGAGTTCAGGTAGGCCTCCACTCTACATTGAGTTAGTTCAGGTAGACCTCCACTCTACAGTGAGTTAGTTCAGGTAGGCCTCAACTCTACAGTGTGTTAGTTCAGGTAGATTTCCATTCTACAGTGAGTTCAGGTAGATCTCCACACTACAGTGAGTTCAGGTAGGCCTCCACTCTACATTGAGTTAGTTCAGGTAGACCTGCACTCTACAGTGAGTTAGTTCAGGTAGGCCTCAACTCTACAGTGAGTTAGTTCAGGTAGACCTCCACTCTACAGTGAGTTAGTTCAGGTAGGCCTCAACTCTACAGTGAGTTCAGGTAGGCCTCCACTCTCCAGTGAGTTCAGGTAGGCCTCCACACTACAGTGAGTTAGTTCAGGTAGGCCTCCACAATACAGTGAGTTAGTTCAGGTAGGCCTCCACTCTACAGTGAGTTAGTTCAGGTAGGCCTCCACACTACGGTGGGTTTTTCAGGTAGACCTCCACTCTACAGTGAGTTCAGGTAGGCCTACACACTACAGTGAGTTCAGGTAGACCTCCACTCTACATCGAGTTGAGGTAGGCCTCAACTCTACAGTGAGTTAGTTCAGGTAGGCCTCCACTCTACAGTGAGTTCAGGTAGGCCTCCACACTACAGTGAGTTAGTTTAGGTAGACCTCCACTCTACAGTGAGTTAGTTCAGGTAGACCTCCACTCTACAGTGAGTTAGTTCAGGTAGGCATCCACTCTACAGTGAGTTAGTTCAGGTAGGCCTCCACGCTACAGTGAGTTCAGGTAGGCCTCCACACTACAGTGAGTTAGTTCAGGTAGGCCTCCACACTACAGTTAGTTCAGGTAGGCCTCCACTCTACAGTGAGTTAGTTCAGGTAGGCCTCCACTCTACAGTGAGTTAGTTCAGGTAGACCTCCACTCTACAGTGAGTTAGTTCAGGTAGTCCTCCACTCTACAGTGAGTTAGTTCAGGTAGATTTCCACACTACAGTGAGTTAGTTCAGGTAGATTTCCACACTACAGTGAGTTCAGGTAGGCCTCCACACTACAGTGACTTCAGGTAGGCCTCCACACTATAGTGAGTTAGTTCAGGTAGGCCTCCACACTACAGTGACTTCAGGTAGGCCTCCACACTATAGTGAGTTAGTTCAGGTAGGCCTCCACTCTACAGTGAGTTCAGGTAGGCCGCCACTCTACAGTGAGTTAGTTCAGGTAGGCCGCCACTCTACAGTGAGTTAGTTCAGGTAGGCCTCCACTCTACAGTGAGTTAGTTCAGGTAGACCTCCAGTCTACAGTGAGTTAGTTCAGGTAGGCCGCCACTCTACAGTGAGTTAGTTCAGGTAGGCCTCCACACTACAGTGAGTTAGTTCAGGTAGACCTCCACTCTACAGTGAGTTAGTTCAGGTAGGCCTCCACTCTACAGTGAGTTCAGGTAGGCCGCCACTCTACAGTGAGTTAGTTCAGGTAGGCCTCCACTCTACAGTGAGTTAGTTCAGGTAGACCTCCAGTCTACAGTGAGTTAGTTCAGGTAGGCCGCCAATCTACAGTGAGTTAGTTCAGGTAGGCCTCCACACTACAGTGAGTTAGTTCAGGTAGACCTCCACTCTACAGTGAGTTAGTTCAGGTAGACCTCCACTCTACAGTGAGTGAGTTCAGGTAGTCCTCCACTCTACAGTGAGTTCAGGTAGGCCTCCACACTACAGTGAGTTAGTTCATGTAGGCCTCCACACTACAGTGAGTTCAGGTAGGCCTCCACACTACAGTTAGTTCATGTAGGCCTCCACTCTACAGTGAGTTCAGGTAGGCCTCCACACTACAGTGAGTTAGTTCATGTAGGCCTCCACACTACAGTGAGTTCAGGTAGGCCTCCACTCTACAGTGAGTTAGTTCAGGTAGGCCTCCACTCTACAGTGAGTTAGTTCAGGTAGGCCTCCACACTACAGTGAGTTCAGGTAGGCCTCCACTCTACAGTGAGTTAGTTCAGGTAGGCCTCCACTCTACAGTGAGTTAGTTCAGGTAGGCCTCCACTCTACAGTGAGTTCAGGTAGGCCTCCACTCTACAGTGAGTTAGTTCAGGTAGGCCTCCACACTACAGTGAGTTAGTTCAGGTAGGCCTCCACTCTACAGTGAGTTAGTTCAGGTAGGCCTCCACACTACAGTGAATTCAGGTAGACCTCCACTCTACAGTGAATTCAGGTAGACCTCCACTCTACAGTGAGTTAGTTCAGGTAGACCTCCACTCTACAGTGAGTTAGTTCAGGTAGACCTCCACTCTACAGTGAGTTAGTTCAGGTAGACCTCCACTCTACAGTGAGTTAGTTCAGGTAGGCCTCCTCTCTACAGTGAGTTAGTTCAGGTAGGCCTCCTCTCTACAGTGAGTTAGTTCAGGTAGACCTCCACTCTACAGTGAGTTAGTTCAGGTAGACCTCCACTCTACAGTGAGTTAGTTTAGGTAGACCTCCACTCTACAGTGAGTTAGTTCAGGTAGGCCTCCTCTCTACAGTGAGTTAGTTCAGGTAGGCCTCCACTCTACAGTGAGTTCAGGTAGACCTCCACTCTACAGTGAGTTCAGGTAGGCCTCCACACTACAGTGAGTTCAGGTAGACCTCCACACTACAGTGAGTTCAGGTAGGCCTCCACACTACAGTGAGTTCAGGTAGGCCTCCACACTACAGTGAGTTCAGGTAGGCCTCCACACTACAGTGAGTTAGTTCAGGTAGACCTCCACTCTACAGTGAGTTAGTTCAGGTAGGCCTCCACTCTACAGTGAGTTCAGGTAGACCTCCACTCTACAGTGAGTTCAGGTAGGCCTCCAATCTACAGTGAGTTCAGGTAGGCCTCCACTCTACAGTGAGTTCAGGTAGGCCTCCACACTACAGTGAGTTCAGGTAGGCCTCCACACTACAGTGAGTTCAGGTAGGCCTCCACACTACAGTGAGTTCAGGTAGGCCTCCACACTACAGTGAGTTCAGGTAGGCCTCCACACTACAGTTAGTTCAGGTAGACCTCCACTCTACAGTGAGTTAGTTCAGGTAGGCCTCCACACTACAGTGAGTTCAGGTAGGCCTCCACACTACAGTGAGTTAGTTCAGGTAGGCCTCCACACTACAGTAAGTTAGTTCAGGTAGACCTCCACACTACAGTGAGTTAGTTCAGGTAGGCCTCCACTCTACAGTGAGTTCAGGTAGGCCTCCACTATATTGTGAGTTCAGGTAGGCCTCCACACTACAGTGAGTTCAGGTAGGCCT
The DNA here is from genome assembly GCF_964263955.1 of Coregonus lavaretus. Taxonomy (NCBI): domain Eukaryota; kingdom Metazoa; phylum Chordata; class Actinopteri; order Salmoniformes; family Salmonidae; genus Coregonus; species Coregonus lavaretus. Next base: position 981,800 of record NC_140009.1, on the reverse strand, counting down.
CCACTCTACAGTGAGTTCAGGTAGGCCTCCACTATATTGTGAGTTCAGGTAGGCCTCCACACTACAGTGAGTTCAGGTAGACCTCCACTCTACAGTGAGTTAGTTCAGGTAGGCCTCCACACTACAGTGAGTTCAGGTAGGCCTCCACTCTACAGTGAGTTCAGGTAGGCCTCCACACTACAGTGAGTTAGTTCAGGTAGGCCTCCACTCTACAGTGAGTTAGTTCAGGTAGACCTCCACACTACATTGAGTTAGTTCAGGTAGGCCTCCACTCTACAGTGAGTTAGTTCAGGTAGGCCTCCACACTACATTGAGTTCAGGTAGACCTCCACTCTACAGTGAGTTAGTTCAGGTAGGCCTCCACTCTACAGTGAGTTAGTTCAGGTAGACCTCCACTCTACAGTGAGTTAGTTCAGGTAGACCTCCACTCTACAGTGAGTTAGTTCAGGTAGGCCTCCACTCTACAGTGAGTTAGTTCAGGTAGACCTCCACTCTACAGTGAGTTAGTTCAGGTAGGCCTCCACTCTACAGTGAGTTAGTTCAGGTAGGCCTCCACTCTACAGTGAGTGAGTTCAGGTAGGCCTCCACTCTACAGTGAATTCAGGTAGACCTCCACACTACAGTGAGTTCAGGTAGGCCTCCAATCTACAGTGAGTTCAGGTAGGCCTCCACACTACAGTGAGTTCAGGTAGGCCTCCACACTACAGTGAGTTCAGGTAGGCCTCCACTCTACAGTGAGTTCAGGTAGGCCTCCACACTACAGTGAGTTCAGGTAGGCCTCCACACTACAGTGAGTTCAGGTAGGCCTCCACTCTACAGTTAGTTCAGGTAGGCCTCCACTCTACAGTGAGTTCAGGTAGGCCTCCACTCTACAGTGAGTTCAGGTAGGCCTCCACTATATTGTGAGTTCAGGTAGGCCTCCACACTACAGTGAGTTCAGGTAGGCCTCCACTCTACAGTGAGTTAGTTCAGGTAGGCCTCCACTCTACAGTGAGTTCAGGTAGGCCTCCACACTACAGTGAGTGAGTTCAGGTAGGCCTCCACACTACAGTGAGTTCAGGTAGACCTCCACTCTACAGTGAGTTAGTTCAGGTAGACCTCCACTCTACAGTGAGTTAGTTCAGGTAGGCCTCCACACTACAGTGAGTTCAGGTAGGCCTCCACACTACAGTGAGTTCAGGTAGGCCTCCACTCTACAGTGAGTTAGTTCAGGTAGGCCTCCACTCTACAGTGAGTTAGTTCAGGTAGGCCTCCACTCTACAGTGAGTTAGTTCAGGTAGGCCTCCACTCTACAGTGAGTTAGTTCAGGTAGGCCTCCACTCTACAGTGAGTTCAGGTAGGCCTCCACACTACAGTGAGTGAGTTCAGGTTCTACTGTCCAGATAGATAACAGGGTATTAACAGGTGGAGTGTTCTGATGTCCAGAGAGATAACAGGGTATTAACAGGTGGAGTGTTCTGATGTCCAGAGAGATAACAGGGTATTAACAGGTGGAGTGTTCTGATGTCCAGAGAGATAACAGGGTATTAACAGGTGGAGTGTTCTACTGTCCAGATAGATAACAGGGTATTAAGAGGTGGAGTGTTCTACTGTCCAGATAGATAACAGGGTATTAAGAGGTGGAGTGTTCTGATGTCCAGATAGATAACAGGGTATTAAGAGGTGGAGTGTTCTACTGTCCAGATAGATAACAGGGTATTAACAGGTGGAGTGTTCTGATGTCCAGAGAGATAACAGGGTATTTACAGGTGGAGTGTTCTACTGTCCAGATAGATAACAGGGTATTAAGAGGTGGAGTGTTCTGATGTCCAGAGAGATAACAGGGTATTAACAGGTGGAGTGTTCTACTGTCCAGATAGATAACAGGGTATTAACAGGTGGAGTGTTCTACTGTCCAGATAGATAACAGGGTATTAACAGGTGGAGTGTTCTACTGTCCAGATAGATAACAGGGTATTAAGAGGTGGAGTGTTCTGATGTCCAGATAGATAACAGGGTATTAAGAGGTGGAGTGTTCTGATGTCCAGATAGATAACAGGGTATTAAGAGGTGGAGTGTTCTACTGTCCAGATAGATAACAGGGTATTAACAGGTGGAGTGTTCTGATGTCCAGAGAGATAACAGGGTATTTACAGGTGGAGTGTTCTACTGTCCAGATAGATAACAGGGTATTAAGAGGTGGAGTGTTCTGATGTCCAGAGAGATAACAGGGTATTAACAGGTGGAGTGTTCTACTGTCCAGATAGATAACAGGGTATTAACAGGTGGAGTGTTCTACTGTCCAGATAGATAACAGGGTATTAACAGGTGGAGTGTTCTGATGTCCAGAGAGATAACAGGGTATTTACAGGTGGAGTGTTCTACTGTCCAGATAGATAACAGGGTATTAAGAGGTGGAGTGTTCTGATGTCCAGAGAGATAACAGGGTATTAACAGGTGGAGTGTTCTACTGTCCAGATAGATAACAGGGTATTAACAGGTGGAGTGTTCTACTGTCCAGATAGATAACAGGGTATTAACAGGTGGAGTGTTCTACTGTCCAGATAGATAACAGGGTATTAAGAGGTGGAGTGTTCTGATGTCCAGAGAGATAACAGGGTATTTACAGGTGGAGTGTTCTGATGTCCAGAGAGATAACAGGGTATTTACAGGTGGAGTGTTCTACTGTCCAGATAGATAACAGGGTATTAACAGGTGGAGTGTTCTACTGTCCAGATAGATAACAGGGTATTAAGAGGTGGAGTGTTCTGATGTCCAGAGAGATAACAGGGTATTTACAGGTGGAGTGTTCTCACTATGTCAGGAATATATAGACAACACTTCCCCCCTGTACATGTAATGAGTGCCTTACAAAAGTATTTATCCCCCTTGGCGTTTTCCTATTTTGTTGCATTGTAACCTGTAATTTAAATTGATTTTTATTTAGATTTCATCCAAATAAAGTGAAATGAAAAAAATAACTTGTTTTTAAAAAATCAAAAAGATAAATAACGGAAAAGTGGTGCGTGCATATGTATTCACCCCCCTTGCTATGAAGACCCTAAATAAGATCTGGTGCAACCAATTACCTTCAGAAGTCACATAGTGACTGAGTTAAATAAAGTCCACCTGTGTGCGATCTAAGTGTCACATGATCTCAGTATATATACACCTGTTCTGAAAGGCCCCAGAGTCTGCAACACCACTAAGCAAGGGGCAACACTAAGCGGCACCATGAAGACCAAGGAGCTCTCCAAACAGGTCAGGAACAAAGTTGTGGGGAATGACAGATCAGGGTTGGGTTATAAAAAAATATCCGACAGAACATCCCACGGAGCACCAATAAATCATTATTAAAAAATTGAAAGAATATGGCACCACAACAAACCTGCCAAGAGAGGGCAGCCTACCAAAAGTCACGGACCAGGCAAGGAGGGTATTAATCAGAGAGGCAACAAAGAGACCAAAGATAACCCTGAAGGAGCTGCAAAGCTCCACAGTGGAGATTGGAGTATCTGTCCATAGGACCACTTTAAGCCGTACACTCCACAGAGCTGGGCTTTATGGAAGAGTGGCCAGAAAAAAGCCATTGCTTAAAGATAAAAATAAGAAAACACGTTTGGTGTTCGGCAAAAGACGTGGGAGACTCCCCAAACATATGGAAGATGGTACTCTGGTCAGATGAGACTAAAGTTGAGCTTTTTGGCCATCAAGGAAAATGCTATGTCTGGCGCAAACCCAACACCTCTCATCACCCCGAGAACACCATCCCCACAGTGAAGCATGGTGGTGGCAGCATCATGCTGTGGGGATGTTTTTCATCGTCAGGGACTGGGAAACTGGTCAGAATTGAAGGAATGATGGATGGTGCTAAATACACAGAAAGTATTTAGGGAAACCTGTTTCAGTCTTCCAGAGATTTGAGACTGGGACGGAGGTTCACCTTCCAGCAGGACAATGACCCTAAGCATACTGCTAAAGCAACACTCAAGTGGTTTAAGGGGAAATATTTAAATGTCTTGGAATGGCCTCGTCAAAGCCCAGACTTCAATCCAATTGAGAATCTGTGGTATGACTTAAAGATTGCTGTACACGAGCGGAACCCGTTCAACTTGAAGGAGCTGGAACAGTTTTGCCTTGAAGAATGAGCAAAAATCCCAGTGGATAGATGTGCCAAGCTTATAGAGACATACCCCATGAGACTTGCAGCTGTAATTGCTGCAAAAGGTGGCTCTACAAAGTATTGACTTTGGGGGGTGAATAGTTATGCACGCTCAAGTTTTCTGTTTTTTTGTCTTATTTCATGTTTGTTTCACAAGAAAAAATATTTTGCATCTTCAAAGTGTTAGGCATGTTGTGTAAATCAAATTATACAAACTCCCAAAAAATCAATTTTAATTCCAGGTTGGAAGGCAACAAAATAGGAAAAATGCCAAGGGGGGTGAATACTTTGGCAAGCCACTGTATATCTGGTGTGCAACCATGATCTATCTCGCTCTCATTCTCCTCTCTGAGCCCGGCTGGGTAGGCATTTCGCTTTTACCTTTCTATTGGCTGTTCGATCAGTCCGTCTTCGTATGCAGAACGTGGTCGTGTAGAGTATCTGCCGATGATGTTGTTGTTGTTGTTGATGTTGATAAAGTTGTTGTTGACAGAACGTGTGTTGTTGTTGACAAAACGTGTGTTGTTGACAGGAAATGTATTGATGTTGACATGCGTGTGTTGACGTTGACAGGCCATGTGTTGATGTTGACAGAATGTGTGTTGATGTTGTTGTTGATGTTGATAATGTTGTTGTTGACAGGACATGTGTTGTTGTTGACAGGACGTGTGCCCATGAGGTCGTTGCTGTTGGTGCTCCTGCTGATCGGCATCCAGGCTGTACTGAATATGGAAGGGGCCCTGGGCCCGGTGGCAGCCAACTACAGTGCAGAACACCACACAGCGGCCAATGGCAGAGCAGAACAGCAGCGGACGGCCCGCCTCTCAGTGTCAGCTCAGCAGGAGCAGCCAGCAGCAGGCAAGGAGACTCAGCAGAGACCCAGCCGGACCAGACATGCCCACAGGCCAGCCTCTCTACCCCAGGACCGGAGCTCTTCCCTGGGACTCTCTGAGACAGGCTCCTCCTCTACCCCCTCCATCCCGGAGGTGGACCCCAAACGGTTCAGCAAGCGGCGGTACCGCTCCTCACCGCGCGTCGTCTTCAGCAACGTACCCCCCTCTCACCACACCCTTGGGTGGGAGACAGGGGATGAAGAGGAGGTTGGAGGGGTGAGGGTGAGGCGGAGGGCGGGGGGGCAGCCTGTGCACAGGGGAGAATACTCAGTGTGCGACAGCATCAACGTGTGGTTGGGCAACCTGACCAAGGCCACGGACATCGCAGGCAACGAGGTGGAGGTTCTACCAGAGGTGAAGATAGACAACGTCCGGAAGAAACAGTTCTTCTACGAGACCACCTGCCGCGCGGCCACAACCCCGTGGGGGGGAGCTGGGGCTGGGGGAGGGGCTGGGGGAGGGGCCAAGTCAGGGTGCCGCGGCATCGACAGCCGTCACTGGAACTCCTACTGCACCAACACACACACCTACGTGCGCGCGCTCACCAAGTTCAAGGAGCAGACGGCATGGAGGCTGATACGCATCAACGCAGCGTGTGTGTGTGTCCTCAGCCGCAAGTCCTGGAGGCACTGACCTTCAACCCCTAGGACTATGGACCATGAACCCTGACCCATATATACACACACACACACACACAGGGAATACACACACGGAATACACACACACACACACACGGAATACACACACGGAATACACACACACACACACAAAGACAAAACAAACACTGATTGCACAGTCAGACATGTAAACATCCTTGAAACAGCCACTACAGATGTATTACAAATACAGTCCCCCTGATACTCCACTCCCACACACAGACACACAAAGACACACTCACCTGTACCCGACCAGGCCCTTCCCCTTCCCCCCACACTCACCTGTACCCGACCAGGCCCTTCCCATTCCCCCCGCCCTACCTCAGTCAGATTCCTGGTTCTTCTAATTTATGAAGACTGCATGTTATATTTATAGTTTTTACAGTCGAATATATATTAAATAAGTGTATATATACATCATGAATGCAACTTTTTGTTGTTGTTGTTGATGATGATGCTGTTATTTATTAAACACTTCAGTACATGCTTGTCTCCTGCCTCCTGTCTCCTGCCTCCTGTCTCCTGCCTCCTCTGTGTCTGTGTCTGTGTCTGTGTCTGTGTCTGTGTCTGTGTCTGTGTCTGTGTCTGTGTCTGTGTCTGTGTCTGTGTGTCTGTGTCTGTGTCTGTGTCTGTGTGTGTGTGTTTGTGTGTGTGTGTGTGTGTGTGTGTGTGTGTGTGTGTGTGTGTGTGTGTGTGCGTGTGTGTGTGTGTGTGTGTGTGTGTGTGTGTGTGTGTGTGTGTGTCTGTGTGTCTGTGTGTGTGCGCGTCTGGGAGGTGGAATCTCACCCTGGCCGTGTTGACCCAGCATAATACACCCTCCAGGAGAGATGGATCACCAAGCTTCTCCTAGAACACCGGTATACCTGTCACCTTGGAGACCTTGGAACACTGGTGTGAACGGAGCCTTCCGGGGAAAAAAAGTGTTAAGTAAAAAATACAAAATAAAAATAATTAAAGAGCAGCAGTAAAAAAAAAAAACAGTAGGGAGGCTATATACAGGGGGTACTGGTACAGAGTCAATGTGCAGGGGCACAGGTTAGTCAAGGTAATTGAGGTAATATGTACATGTAGGTAGAGTTATTAAAGTGGGTTCGATCCCCGGGACCACCCATACACAAAAAAAAAAGGCATAAAAAAAAGCATATTATATTATTATTATTAGATAATAAACAGAGTAGCAGCAGCGTAAGAGAGGTGGTGGGGGGGGAGCAATGCAAATAGTCTGGGTAGCGATGATTAGCTGTTCAATAGTCTTATGGCTCGGGGGTAGAAGCTGTTAAGAAGCCTTTTGGACCTAGACTTGGTGCTCCGGTACCGCTTGCCGTGCGGTAGCAGAGAGAACAGTCTATGACTAGGGTGGCTGGAGTCTTTGACAATTTTTAGGACCTTCCTCTGACACCGCCTGGTATAGAGGTCCTGGATGGCAGGAAGCTTGGCCCCAGTGATGTACTGGGCCGTACGCACTACCCTCTGTAGTGCCTTGCGGTCGGAGGCCGAGCAGTTGCCATACCAGGCGGTGATGCAACCAGTCAGGATGCTCTCGATGGTGCAGCTGTAGAACTATTTGAGCGCCACGAACCTGGAGACTAGGGGCGTATGAAGAAGGAAGAAGGGAGAATAGTTGTGATTTTGGCAGGAGAATAGAATGAGAGAGGGAAAGAGGGGGTGAGAACACAAGAAGAAGTTATGGAAGGAGAGAGGGGGAGGAGGGGAAAGTAAAGGGGGAGGATAGAGTGAGGGAGGAGGTAGAGCGAAAGGGAGCGAGAGGACAAGAGTATGAGAGAGAGAGGGAGAGAGAGAGAGAGAGAGAGAGAGAGAGAGAGAGAGAGAGAGAGAGAGAGAGAGAGAGAGAGAGAGAGAGAGAGAGAGAGAGAGAGAGAGAGATGATTGTGAGGTCTGGGGTCTGCTCACCAACCAATAATTCACAAAATGGGACAAACACTAAATTGAGACTCTGCATGCAGAATTCTGCAAAAATATTCTCAGTGTACAACGAAAAACACCAAATAATGCATGCAGAGCAGAATTAGCCCGATACCCGCTAATGATCAAAATCCAGAAAAGAGACGTTAAATTCTACAACCATCTAAAAGGAAGCGATTCCCAAACCTTCCATAACAAAGCCATCACCTACAGAGAGATTCAATTGGAGAAGAGTCCCCTAAGTAAGCTGGTCATGGGGCTCTGTTCACAAACACAAACAGACCCCACAGAGCCCCAGGACAACAAATCATGAGAAAATAAAAAGATAAATACTTGACACATTGGAAAGAATTTACAAAAACACTGAGTAAACTAGAATGCTATTTTGCCCTAAACAGAGAGTACACAGTGGCAGAATACCTGACCACTGTGACTGACCCAAAATTAAGGAACGCTTTGACTATGTACAGACTCAGTGATCATAGCCTTGCTATTGAGAGAGCCCGCCGTAGGCAGACCTGGCTCTCAAGAGAAGACAGGCTATGTGCACACTGCCCACAAAATGAGGTGGAAACTGAGCTGCACTTCCTAACCTCCAGCCAACTGTATGACCATTTTAGAGACACATATTTCCCTCAGATTACACAGATCCACAAAGAATTTGAAAACAAATCCAATTTTGATAAACTCCCTTATCTACTGGGTGAAAAACCACAGTGTGCCATCGCAGCAGCAAGATGTGTTACCTGTTGCCACAAGAAAAGAGCAACCAGTGAAGAACACCCTTAAATTGAATTTGAATTGAATTGAGAGATAGAGTAGGATAGTATGGGGGGTAGGTATGGAGAGAGAGAGAGAGAGAGAGAGAGAGAGAGAGAGTATGATTGGTAGGTATGGAGAGAGAGAGAGAGAGAGTATGGGGTGTAGGTATGGAGAGAGAGAGAGAGGGAGAGAGAGAGAGGAGAGTGTGAGAGTTTTTCAAAGATATACAACTTTAAAAATACAGTATGATGCGTTTTGGGACTGATTAAACAAATACCAAAATATCGTTTTTGAGTGGAATTTTCCTTTAAGCGGGAGACAGGAAAGGGAACAGGTTTCATTTCGCGTGGTCACAGGGTTAAAACAGAAACAACTCAAAGGGTTAAGTTTAGGTTTTAATTCAGTTAAGGTTTGGGCTCCCGAGTGGCGCAGCGGTCTAAGGCACTGCATCTCAGTGCTCGAGGCGTCACTACAGACCCCCTGGTTCGATTCCAGGCTGTATCACAACCGGCCGTGGTTGGGAGTCCCATAGGGCGGCGCACAATTGGTCCGGTGTTGGCCCGTCATTGTAAATAAGAATTTGTTCTTAACTGACTTGCCTAGTTAAATAAAGGTTAAATAAATATACGTTTATATAATATAAGCCTAGTTAAATATAAAAAAAAAAAAAAGAGCTATGGTTTTCTTCATCAGGCTTCAAACACAACCTCAACCACAAACACAACCTCAACCACGCGACACCACTGCCCTCAGTTATTACATGTGTCCACTACTTAATTTAGCCATTAGACCTTTACAAGTAACAAGATGGAGACCTTTACATATAACAAGATGGAGACCTTTACATATAACAAGATGGAGACCTTTACATATAACAAGATGGAGACCTTTACATATAACAAGATGGAGACCTTTACATATAACAAGATGGAGACCTTTACATATAACAAGATGGAGACCTTTACATATAACAAGATGGAGACCTTTACATATAACAAGATGGAGACCTTTACATATAACAAGATGGAGACCTTTACATATAACAAGATGGAGACCTTTACATATAACAAGATGGAGACCTTTACATATAACAAGATGGAGACCTTTACATATAACAAGATGGAGACCTTTACATATAACAAGATGGAGACCTTTACATATAACAAGATGGAGACCTTTACATATAACAAGATAGAGACCTTTACATATAACAAGATGGAGACCTTTACATATAACAAGATGGAGACCTTTACATATAACAAGATGAAGACCATTACATATAACAAGATGGAGACCTTTACATATAACAAGATGGAGACCTTTACATATAACAAGATGGAGACCTTTACATATAACAAGATGGAGACCTTTACATATAACAAGATGGAGACCTTTACATATAACAACAGCTATCTGGTGCTCTTTATTTGACATCTCATGAGAAATGAATGAAACAAAGCTGGTTACTTGGAAACATGACTTGGCAAAATTAAGGCAGTTATACATTTTTTTAAAACATTACAATACATTCACAACAGATTTCATAACATATTAAGTGTGGTGGTTGGTGTCAAAATAATGTTGATTACACAACCTGCCCAGCTACCACACGAACGTTCTGAGAACCATGTGTTTCTGAGGTGGGAATTTCAGTACTAGCTCTGTCAGTACTCCAATGCAAAAAAACAGAGATCGCTAGCTTAAACTCCCGAGTGGCGCAGCGGTCCAAGGCAGCGGTCTAATGCAGCGGTCCAAGGCAGCGGTCCAATGCAGCGGTCCAAGGCAGCGGTCTAATGCAGCGGTCCAAGGCAGCGGTCCAAGGCAGCGGTCCAAGGCAGCGGTCTAATGCAGCGGTCCAAGGCAGCGGTCCAAGGCAGCGGTCCAAGGCAGAGGTCTAATGCAGCGGTCCAAGGCAGCGGTCTAATGCAGCGGTCCAAGGCACTGCATCTCAGTGCTCGAGGCGTCACTACAGACCCCCTGGTTCGATTCCAGGCTGTATCACAACCGGCCGTGATTGGGAGTCCCATAGGGCGGCGCACAATTGGCCGTTGTAGGCTGTCATTGTAGGTAAGAATTTGTTCTTAACTGACTTGCCTAGTTAAATAAAGGTAAAATAAATATACGTTTATATAATATAAGCCTAGTTAAATATAAATAAATAAAAAAGAGCTATGGTTTTCTTCATCAGGTTTCAAACACAACCTCAACCACAAACACAACCTCAACCACGCGACACCACTGCCCTCAGTTATTACATGTGTCCACTACTTAATTTAGCCATTAGACCTTTACAAGTAACAAGATGGAGACCTTTACATATAACAAGATGGAGACCTTTACATATAACAAGATGGAGACCTTTACATATAACAAGATGGAGACCTTTACATATAACAAGATGGAGACCTTTACATATAACAAGATAGAGACCTTTACATATAACAAGATGGAGACCTTTACATATAACAAGATGGAGACCTTTACATATAACAAGATGAAGACCATTACATATAACAAGATGGAGACCTTTACACATAACAAGATGGAGACCTTTACATATAACAAGATGGAGACCTTTACATATAACAAGATGGAGACCTTTACATATAACAAGATGGAGACCTTTACATATAACAACAGCTATCTGGTGCTCTTTATTTGACATCTCATGAGAAATGAATGAAACAAAGCTGGTTACTTGGAAACATGACTTGGCAAAATTAAGGCAGTTATACATTTTTTAAAAACATTACAATACATTCACAACAGATTTCATAACATATTAAGTGTGGTGGTTGGTGTCAAAATAATGTTGATTACACAACCTGCCCAGCTACCACACGAACGTTCTGAGAACCATGTGTTTCTGAGGTGGGAATTTCAGTACTAGCTCTGTCAGTACTCCAATGCAAAAAAACAGAGATCGCTAGCTTAAACTCCCGAGTGGCGCAGCGGTCCAAGGCAGCGGTCTAATGCAGCGGTCCAAGGCAGCGGTCCAATGCAGCGGTCCAAGGCAGCGGTCTAATGCAGCGGTCCAAGGCAGCGGTCCAAGGCAGCGGTCTAATGCAGCGGTCCAAGGCAGCGGTCCAAGGCAGCGGTCCAAGGCAGAGGTCTAATGCAGCGGTCCAAGGCAGCGGTCTAATGCAGCGGTCCAAGGCACTGCATCTCAGTGCTCGAGGCGTCACTACAGACCCCCTGGTTCGATTCCAGGCTGTATCACAACCGGCCGTGATTGGGAGTCCCATAGGGCGGCGCACAATTGGCCGTTGTAGGCTGTCATTGTAGGTAAGAATTTGTTCTTAACTGACTTGCCTAGTTAAATAAAGGTAAAATAAAAACTGACCGATTTTTATGGGGATTTTGGTATTATGCTAATTCGATTTATGTGGGGGCCATCAAAACTCTGTTTTCTCACACAATTGCATAGAAGCATTAGTAGCATAGAAGCATAGCCTAGCCTTTAGAAATGTTGCGCAAAAGGAACACTAAAATGAACAGCTCTGTACTAAAAACACAGCATGCTCCATCCTGGTGGTGCAGTGGACTAATAACCTTCAATAGAGAACAGAAGGTCATAGGTTCAAATCTCACTGACGCCATGCAACAATAAATAAATATGTACAGTTGAAGCTGGAGGTTTACATACACCATAGCCAAATAAAAGTAAACTCAGTTTTTAACAATTCCTGACATTTAATCCTAGTAATAATTCCCTGTCTTAGGTCAGTTAGGATCACCACTTTATTTTAAGAATGTGAAATGTCAGAATAATAGTAGAGAGAATGATTTATTTCAGCTTTTATTTCTTTCATCACATTCCCAGTGGGTCAGAAGTTTACATACACTCAATTAGTATTTGGTAGCATTGCCTTTAAATTGTTTAACTTGGGTCAAACGTTTCGTGTAGCCTTCCACAAGCTTCCCACAATAAGTTGGGTGAATTTTGGCCCATTCCTCCTGACAGAGCTGGTGTAACTGAGTCAGGTTTGTAGGCCTCCTTGCTCGCACACGCTTTTTCAGAATTTGTTGTCCTTAAGCCATTTTGTCACAACTTTGGAAGTATGCTTGGGGTCATTGTCCATTTGGAAGACTCATTTGCGACCAAGCTTTAACTTCCTGACTGATGTCTTGAGATGTTGCTTCAATATATCCACATCATTTTGATGCCATCTATTTTGTGAAGTGCACCAGTCCCACCTGCAGCAAAGCACCCCGACAGCATGATGCTGCCACCCCCGTGCTTCACGGTTGGGATAGTGTTCTTCGGCTTGCAAGCCATCCCCTTTTTCCTCCAAACATAATGATGGTCATTATGGCCAAACAGTTCTATTTTTGTTTCATCAGACCAGAGGACATTTCTCCAAAAAGTACGATCTTTGTCCCCATGTGCAGTTGCAAACCGTAGTCTGGCTTTTTTATGGCGGTTTTGGAGCAGTGGCTTCTTCCTTTCTGAGCGGCCTTTCAGGTTATGTCGATATAGGACTTGTTTTACTGTGGATATAGATACTTTTGTACCTGTTTCCTCCAGCATCTTCACAAGGTCCTTTGCTGTTGTTCTGGGATTGATTTGCACTTTTCACACCAAAGTACGTTCATCTCTTGGAGACAGAACGCATCTCCTTCCTGAGCGGTATGACGGCTGCGTGGTCCCATGGTGTTTATGCTTTAGAGCACCACTGGTAATAGGCTTTAGAACACCACTGGTAATAGGCTTTAGAACACCACTGGTAATAGGCTTTAGAACACCACTGGTAATAGGCTTTAGAACACCACTGGTAATAGGCTTTAGAGCACCACTGGTAATAGGCTTTAGAACACCACTTCAGCTCCCTCCACAGAACTTCTATGGGATTAAGGTCTGGAGACTGGCTAGGCCACTCCAGGACCTTAATGTGCTTCTTCTTGAGCCACTCCTTTGTTGCCTTGGCCGGGTATTTTGGGTCATTGTCATGCTGGAATACCCATCCATGACCCATTTTCAATGCCCTGGCTGAGGGAAGAAGGTTCTCACCCAAGTTTTGACGGTACATGGCCCTGTCCATCGTCCCTTTGATGCGGTGAAGTTGTCCTGTCCCCTTAGCAGAAAAACACCCCCAAAGCATAATGTTTCCACCTCCATGTTTGACGGTGGGGATGGTGTTCTTGGGGTCATAGGCAGCATTCCTCCTCCTCCAAACACGGCGAGTTGAGTTGATGCCAAAGAGCTCCATTTTGGTCTCATCTGACCACAACACTTTCACACAGTTCTCCTCTGAATCATTCAGATGTTCATTGGCAAACTTCAGACGGCCCTGTATAAGTGCTTTCTTGAGCAGGGGGACCTTGCGGGCGCTGCAGGATTTCAGTCCTTCACGGCGTAGTGTGTTACCAATTGTTTTCTGGGTGACTATGGTCCCAGCTGCCTTGAGATCATTGACAAGATCCTCCCGTGTAGTTCTGGGCTGATTCCTCACCGTTCTCATGATCATTGCAACTCCACGAGGTGAGATCTTGCATGGAGCCCCAGGCCGAGGGAGATTGACAGTTATTTTGTGTTTCTTCCATTTACGAATAATCGCACCAACTGTTGTCACTTTCTCACCAAGCTGCTTGGCGATGGTCTTGTAGCCCATTCCTGTCACGATCGTCGTAATGAGTTGGCCAAGGCGCAGCGTGAAATGAGTACATCTTTTATTGAGTACTTTACACACAGCAACAAAACAACAAAACGAAACGTGAAGTCCTCGGTCATAAACACAAACCTACATGGAACAAGATCCCACAAATGACAAGTGCACAACAGGCTGCCTAAGTATGGTTCACAATCAGAGACAACGAGACACAGCTGCCTCCGATTGGGAACCACCCCGGCCAACACAGAAACACACGATCTAGAAAAGAACACATAGAAAACAAAACATAGACACTACACATACAAACTAACACCCTGGCTCAACATATAAGAGTCCCCAGAGCCAGGGCGTGACAGTACCCCCCCCCCCCCCACCCCCCCAAAGGTGCGGACTGCGACCGCGGCAACTAAACCCAACAGGGGAGGGTCCGGGCGTGACCACCACCCTCTAACAACCCCCCCGTAGCGCCCCTGGTCTGGTCTGGCCCCACTGGCTGGAGCTGGACTGGACATCGGTGGAGCGGATTGCTTAGGCTCCGGTGTGGAGCAGCTGACCGGTACCTGACCAGGCACCGGTGAAACAGGCACGGGCTGTGCCGGGCTGACGACGCGCACCACTGGCCTGGTGCGGGGAGCAGGAACGGGCCGGACCGGGCTGACGACGCGCACCACTGGCCTGGTGCGGGGAGCAGGAACGGGCCGGACCGGGCTGACGACGCGCACCACTGGCTTGGTGCGGGGAGCAGGAACGGGCCGGACCGGGCTGACGACGCGCACCACTGGCTTGGTGCGGGGAGCAGGAACGGGCCGGACCGGGCTGGCGACGCGCACCACTGGCTTGGTGCGGGGAGCAGGAACAGGCCGGACCGGGCTGGCGACGCGCACCACAGGCTTGGTGCGAGGGACAGGAACAGGCCGGACCGGGCTGGCGACGCGCACCACAGGCTTGGTGCGAGGGGCAGGAACAGGCCGGGCCGGGCTGGCGACGCGCACCACAGGCTTGGTGCGAGGGGCAGGAACAGGCCGGGCCGGGCTGGCGACGTGCACCACAGGCTTGGTGCGAGGGGCAGGAACAGGCCGGGCCGGGCTAGCGACGCGCACCACAGGCTTGGTGCGAGAGGCAGGAACAGGCCGGGCCGGGCTGGCGACGCGCACCACAGGCTTGGTGCGAGGGGCAGGAACAGGCCGGGCCGGGCTGGCGACGTGCACCACAGGCTTGGTGCGAGGGGCAGGAACAGGCCGGGCCGGGCTGGCGACGCGCACCACAGGCTTGGTGCGAGGGGCAGGAACAGGCCGGGCCGGGCTGGCGACGTGCACCACAGGCTTGGTGCGAGGGGCAGGAACAGGCCGGGCCGGGCTAGCGACGCGCACCACAGGCTTGGTGCGAGGGGCAGGAACAGGCCGGGCCGGGCTGGCGACGCGCACCACAGGCTTGGTGCGAGGGGCAGGAACAGGCCGGGCCGGGCTGGCGACGTGCACCACAGGCTTGGTGCGAGGGGCAGGAACAGGCCGGGCCGGGCTAGCGACGCGCACCACAGGCTTGGTGCGAGAGGCAGGAACAGGCCGGGCCGGGCTGGCGACGCGCACCACAGGCTTGGTGCGAGGGGCAGGAACAGGCCGGGCTGGCGACGCGCACCACAGGCTTGGTGCGGGGAACAGGAACAGGCCGAACCGGGCTGTGGAGACGGACTGGAGGTCTGGAGCGAAGAGCTGACACAACCCGTCCTGGCTGAATGGCTATTTTTACACACTCTGTGTGAGGCATCAGCACAGGACGTACAGGGCTGTGTACTCGTACTGGCACTACAGCACGTGGCACTGGCGCAGGATATCCGGGACCGAGGAGGGGTACTGAAGGCCACGAGCGTTGAGCCGGCACACTCCGTCCTGGCTGCATGCCCACCTTAGCACGACACGTGCGTGGTGCTAGCACAGGACGTACAGGACTGTGCCGGACCACTCGCGGCACAGTACGCAGCTCCGCATACCTCGGAACCTGCCCAGTCTCACACTGCCTAGCCTGAGTACGGGGAGTTGGCTCTGCTCTACCTCTAGGCTCCGCCAACCTCCCTTCCAGCCCCCCAAACCCGGTGGCCTCCTCCCCTAATCCACAAACTCGCCCTGTAGCTGCCTCCAGCAGCCCCGTCGTCCATGCCGTGTACCCCCCAAATTTTTTATTGGGGTTGCCTCTTGCGTGTCCAACGTCGGCACGGTTGGCGCCGCTGCTCCTCTCTATGGCGCGCCTCCACCGTCTCCTCCCACGGACTGCGATCCATTCCGGCCTGGATTTCCTCCCAAGTCCAGGATCCCTGCCCGTCCAAGATCTCCTCCCAAGTCCAGGCTGTCTGCTCCTGGACACGCTGCTTGGTCCTGTTATGGTGGGATCTTCTGTCACGATCGTCGTAATGAGTGGACCAAGGCGCAGCGTGAAATGCGTACATCTTTTATTGAGTACTTTACACACAGCAATAAAACAACAAAACGAAACGTGAAGTCCTCGGTCATAAACACAAACCTACACGGAACAAGATCCCACAAATGACAAGTGCACAACAGGCTGCCTAAGTATGGTTCCCAATCAGAGACAACGAGACACAGCTGCCTCCGATTGGGAACCACCCCTGCCAACACAGAAACACACGATCTAGAAAAGAACACATAGAAATCAAAACATAGACACTACACATAGAAACTAACACCCTGGCTAAACATATAATAGTCCCCAGAGCCAGGGCGTGACAATTCCAGCCTTGTGTACGTCTACAATCCTGTCCCTGACATCCTTGGAGAGCTCTTTGGTCTTGGCCATGGTGGAGAGTTTGGAATCTGATTGATTGATTGCTTCTGTGGACAGGTGTCTTTTATACAGGTAACAAGCTTAGATTAGGAGCACTCTCTTTAAGAGTGTGCTCCTAATCTCAGCTCTTTACCTGTATAAAAGACACCTGAGAGCCAGAAATCTTTCTGATTGAGAGGGGGTCAAATACTTATTTCCCTCATTAAAATGCAAATCAATTTATAACATTTTAAAAAAAAATTACAAAATCAGCAGGGGATCAAATACTTTTTTCCCTCACTGTACCTACCCTTATGTGCAGGCGTACAAGGTAGTTGAGGTAGCGGAGGTAATATGTACATGTAGGCAGGGATAAACGTGACTAGGCAATTAGCATAGATAATAAACAGAGTAGCAGCAGCGTGTTTCGTGTAGCGTCAATATACATGTGTGTGTGTGTGTGTGTTTTGTGAGTGTGAGCTTCTGCAGTTTGTGTGTTTGTATGTGTGTGTGTGTGTGTGTGTGTGTGTGTGTGTGTGTGTGTGTGTGTGTGTGTGTGTCGGAGTGTCAGTGTAGTGTGTGTGAGTGTGTGGGTAGAGTCTAGTAAGTGTGCATAGAGTCAGTGAAAAAAAAAGGACTATAAAGAAATAGTAAAGTAAATTGGGGGTGTTAGTGGGTGCAGGGTTAGTAGTGCAGGGTTAGTGGGTGCAGGGTTAGTGGTGCAGGGTTAGTGGGTGCAGGGTTAGTGGTGCAGGGTTAGTGGGTGCAGGGTTAGTGGGTGGTGCAGGGTTAGTGGGTGGTGCAGGGTTAGTGAGTGGTGCAAGGTTAGTGGGTGGTGCAGGGTTAGTGGGTGCAGGGTTAGTGGGTGCAGGGTTAGTGGGTGCAGGGTTAGTGGTGCAGGGTTAGTGGGTGCAGGGTTAGTGGGTGCAGGGTTAGTGGTGCAGGGTTAGTGGGTGCAGGGTTAGTGGGTGCAGGGTTAGTGGGTGGTGCAGTGTTAGTGGGTGATGCAGGGTTAGTGGGTGGTGCAGGGTTAGTGGGTGGTGCAGGGTTAGTGGGTGCAGGGTTAGTGAGTGCAGGGTTAGTGGGTGCAGGGTTAGTGAGTGCAGGGTTAGTGGGTGGTGCAGGGTTAGTGGGTGCAGGGTTATTGGGTGGTGCAGGGTTAGTGGGTGCAGGGTTAGTGGGTGGTGCAGGGTTAGTGGGTGCAGGGTTAGTAGGTGCAGTGTTAGTGGGTGCAGGGTTAGTGGGTTGTGCAAGGTTAGTGGGTGGTTCCGATTGGCTGACCGACTGACTCGCTTCCGCATTGTCTCCGTGCTGCTGTGCTGTTTGCTGCTACTTGGCTACCTGCCAAACTATTCACGTTTTACTTTTAATAAACGTTTAATCAATCTCTGTGTTCAACATATTTACCAACTTTTTAGTTTTGTCCTCACTCATCTTTTTTCGTTAAACTTTTTCAACTTTTTCACCCCGGACGTTTTATCCCGAGACAGAAGACAGAAGAGTCATTTTCCTGTGCGTTTTTGCTGCCAACTTTATTTTATTTTCCTTTTTTCCATCGCAACTTTTTTCCCTCATTCAACTTTTTCACTCCGGACGCTTTATCTGGACATGGTTCGTCAACATCTTCAACAGCCGAAGCTAAGTAGTAACATTAACATGATGTCTTCTAATTGCAGTCGCTGTACTCATAATATACAGGAGAACGTGGTCCTCTGTAGCTCAGCTGGTAGAGCACGGCGCTTGTAACGCCAAGATAGTGGGTTCGATCCCCGGGACCACCCATACACAAAAAAAAAAAATGTATGCACGCATGACTGTAAGTCGCTTTGGATAAAAGCGTCTGCTAAATGGCATATTATTATTATTATTTAACGATCGCCTTACGGCGAGAATAGCTGTGCTACAAGCCCAGCTTCAGACGCAATCGTTAGGCAAGGGTAATTTCAGTGTAGGAAAGGAAGAAACAGCGTCTGTGCCACCAGTAAGTACAGATAGTAACGTTAGTATAAATCCCCCCGCACAGTCCCCGCAGCCGGACAACTTTCTCATGGCTTCTGGAGGGAAATACTGTTGGAATGATCAACCGGTGTCGCTCATTCAGCCGACAGAAACTTTCAACCGGTTTTCCCCATTATGTAGCGAGTCGGAGTCTGAGTCTGAGTCTTCTCTTGTCTCTACTCCTCCCGTTACGGGGTCTGAGACGCCGAAGGCTCCCACCATTAGCTCTGACAAATTGAAAACCCTAGTCATTGGCGACTCCATTACCCGCAGTATTAGACTTAAAACGAATCACCCAGCGATCATACACTGTTTACCAGGGGGCAGGGCTACCGACGTTAAGGCTAATCTAAAGATGGTGCTGGCTAAAGCTAAAACTGGCGAGTGTAGAGAGTATAGAGATATTGTTATCCACGTCGGCACCAACGATGTTAGGATGAAACAGTCAGAGGTCACCAAGTGCAACATAGCTTCAGCGTGTAAATCAGCTAGAAAGATGTGTCGGCATCGAGTAATTGTCTCTGGCCCCCTCCCAGTTAGGGGGAGTGACGAGCTCTACAGCAGAGTCTCAGCACTCAATCGCTGGTTGAAAACTGTTTTCTGCCCCTCCCAAAAGATAGAATTTGTAGATAATTGGCCCTCTTTCTGGGACTCACCCACAAACAGGACCAAGCCTGACCTGCTGATGAGGGACGGACTCCATCCTAGCTGGAGGGGTGCTCTCATCTTATCTACCAACATAGATAGGGCTCTAACTCCTCTAGCCCCACAGTGAAATAGGGTGCAGGCCAGGCAGCAGGCTGTTAGCCAACCTGCCAGCTTAGTGGAGTCTGCCAATAGCACAGTCAGTGTAGTCAGCTCAGCCATACCCATTGAGACTGTGTCTGTGCCTCGACCTAGGTTGGGCAAAACTAAACATGGCGGTGTTCACCTTAGCAATCTTATTAGGATAAAGACCTCCTCCATTCCTGCCATTATTGAAAGAGATCGTGATACCTCACATCTCAAAATAGGGTTACTTAATGTTAGATCCCTCACTTCAAAGGCAGTCATAGTCAATGAACTAATCACTGATCATAATCTTGATGTGATTGGCCTGACTGAAACATGGCTTAAGCCTGATGAATTTGCTGTGTTAAATGAGGCCTCACCTCCTGGTTACACTAGTGACCATATTCCCCGTGCATCCCGCAAAGGCGGAGGTGTTGCTAACATTTACGATAGCAAATTTCAATTTCCAAAAAAAAAAATGGCGTTTTCGTCTTTTGAGCTTCTAGTCATGAAATCTATGCAGCCTACTCAATCACTTTTTATAGCTACTGTTTACAGGCCTCCTGGGCCATATACAGCGTTCCTCTCTGAGTTTCCTGAATTCCTATCAGACCTTGTAGTCATAGCAGATCATATTCTAATTTTTGGTGATTTTAATATTCACATGGAGAAGTCCACAGACCCACTCCAAAAGTATTTCGGAGCCATCATCGACTCAGTGGGTTTTGTCCAACATGTCTCTGGACCTACTCACTGCCACAGTCATACTCTGGACCTAGTTTTGTCCCATGGAATAAATGTTGTAGATCTTAATGTTTTTCCACAAAATCCTGGACTATCGGACCACCATTTTATTACGTTTGCAATCGCAACAAATAATCTGCTCAGACCCCAACCAAGGAGCATCAAAAGTCGTGCTATAAATTCTCAGACAACACAAAAATTCCTTGATGCCCTTCCAGACTCCTTCTGCCTACCCAAGGACGTCAGAGGACAAAAATCAGTTAACCACTTAACTGAGGAACTCAATTTAACCTTGCGCAATACCCTAGATGCAGTTGCACCCCTAAAAACGAAAAACATTTGTCATAAGAAACTAGCTCCCTGGTATACAGAAAATACCCGAGCTTTGAAGCAAGCTTCCAGGAAATTGGAACGGAAATGGCGCCATACCAAACTGGAAGTCTTCCGACTAGCTTGGAAAGACAGTACCGTGCAGTACCGAAGAGCCCTCACTGCTGCTCGATCATCCTACTTTTCCAACTTAATCGAGGAAAATAAGAACAATCCAACATTTCTTTTTGATACTGTTGCAAAGCTAACTAAAAAGCAGCATTCCCCAAGAGAGGATGGCTTTCACTTCAGCAGTAATAAATTCATGAACTTCTTTGAGGAAAAGATCATGACCATTAGAAAGCAAATTACGGACTCCTCTTTGAATCTGCGTATTCCTCCAGGGCTTAGCTGTCCTGGATCTGCACAGCTCTGCGAGGGCCTGGGATCGGGAGAGACACTTAAGTGTTTTAGTACTATATCTCTTGACACAATGATGAAAATAATCATGGCCTCTAAACCTTCAAGCTGCATACTGGATCCTATTCCTACTAAACTGCTGAAGGAGCTGCTTCCTGTGCTTGGCCCTCCTATGTTGAACATAATAAACAGCTCTCTATCCACCGGATGTGTACCAAACTCACTAAAAGTGGCAGTGATAAAGCCTCTCTTGAAAAAGCCAAACCTTGACCCGGAAAATATAAAAAACTATCGGCCTATATCGAATCTTCCATTCCTCTCAAACATTTTAGAAAAAGCTGTTGCGCAGCAACTCACTGCCTTTCTGAAGACAAACAATGTATACGAAATGCTTCAGTCTGGTTTTAGACCCCATCATAGCACTGAGACTGCACTTGTGAAGGTGGTAAATGACCTTTTAATGGCGTCAGACCGAGGCTCTGCATCTGTCCTCGTGCTACTAGACCTTAGTGCTGCCTTTGACACCATCGATCACCACATTCTTTTGGAGAGACTGGAAACCCAAATTGGTCTACACGGACAAGTTCTGGCCTGGTTTAGATCTTACCTGTCGGAAAGATATCAGTTTGTCTCTGTGAATGGTCTGTCCTCCGACAAATCAACTGTACATTTCGGTGTTCCTCAAGGTTCCGTTTTAGGACCACTATTGTTTTCACTATATATTTTACCTCTTGGGGATGTTATTCGAAAACATAATGTTAACTTTCACTGCTATGCGGATGACACACAGCTGTACATTTCAATGAAACATGGTGAAGCCCCAAAATTGCCCTCGCTAGAAGCCTGTGTTTCAGACATAAGGAAGTGGATGGCTGAAAACTTTCTACTTTTAAACTCGGACAAAACAGAGATGCTTGTTCTAGGTCCCAAGAAACAAAGAGATCTTCTGTTAAATCTGACAATTCATCTTGATGGTTGTAAAGTCGTCTCAAATAAAACTGTGAAGGACCTCGGCGTTACTCTTGACCCTGATCTCTCTTTTGACGAACATATCAAGACTGTTTCAAGGACAGCTTTTTTCCATCTACGTAACATTGCAAAAATCAGAAATTTTCTGTCCAAAAATGATGCAGAAAAATTTATCCATGCATTTGTTACTTCTAGGTTAGACTACTGCAATGCTCTACTTTCCGGCTACCCGGATAAAGCACTAAAT
The DNA here is from genome assembly GCF_964263955.1 of Coregonus lavaretus. Classification (NCBI taxonomy): domain Eukaryota; kingdom Metazoa; phylum Chordata; class Actinopteri; order Salmoniformes; family Salmonidae; genus Coregonus; species Coregonus lavaretus. Next base: position 959,580 of record NC_140009.1, on the reverse strand, counting down.
AAACTTCAGTTAGTGCTAAATACGGCTGCTAGAATCCTGACTAGAACCAAGAAATTTGATCATATTACTCCAGTGCTAGCTTCCCTACACTGGCTTCCTGTTAAGGCAAGGGCTGATTTCAAGGTTTTACTGTTAACCTATAAAGCGTTACATGGGCTTGCTCCTACCTATCTTTCCGAGTTGGTCCTGCCGTACATACCAATACGTACGCTACGGTCACAAGACGCAGGCCTCCTAATTGTCCCTAGAATTTCTAAGCAAACAGCGGGAGGCAGGGCTTTCTCCTATAGATCTCCATTTTTATGGAACAGTCTGCCTACCCATGTGAGAGACGCAGACTCGGTCTCAACCTTTAAGTCTTTACTGAATACTTATCTCTTCAGTAGGTCATATGATTGAGTGTAGTCTGGCCCAGGAGTGTGAAGGTGAACGGAAAGGCTCTGGAGCAACGAACAGCCCTTGCTGTCTCTGCCAGGCCGGTTCCCCTCTCTCCACTGGGGTTCTCTGCCTCTAACCCTGTTACAGGGGCTGAGTCACTGGCTTGCTGGTGCTCTTTCATGCCGTCCCTAGGAGGGGTGCGTCACTTGAGTGGGTTGAGTTACTGACGTGATCTTCCTGTCTGGGTTGGCGCCCCCCCTTGGTTTGTGCTGTGGTGGAGACCTCTGTGGGCTATACTCGGCCTTGTCTCAGGATTGTAAGTTGGTGGTTGAGGATTTCCCTCTGGTGGTGCGGGGGCTGTGCTTTGGCAGAGTGGGTGGGGTTATATCCTTCCTGTTTGGCCCTGTCCGGGGGTTTCTTCGGATGGGGCCACAGTGTCTCCGGACCGCTCCTGTCTCAGCCTCCAGTATTTATGCTGCAGTAGTTTATGTGTCGGGGGGCTGGGGTTAGTTGGTTATACCTGGAGTACTTCTCCTGTCTTATCCAGTGTCCTGTGTGAATTTAAGTATGCTCTCTCTAATTCTCTCGTTCTCTCTTTCTCTCTGAGAACCTGAGCCCTAGGACCATACGTCAGGACTACCGGGCATGCTGACACCTTGCTGTCCCCAGTCCGCCTGGCCTTGCTGCTATTCCAGTTTCAACTGTTTTGCCTGCGGTTACGAAACCCCTACCTGTCCCAGACCTGCTGTTTTCAACTCTTAATGATCGGCTATGAAAAGCCAACTGAGAGACCTGAGCCCTAGGACCATACGTCGGGACTACCGGCCGTGGTGACTCCTTGCTGTCCCCAGTCCGCCTGGCCTTGCTGCTATTCCAGTTTCAACTGTTCTGCCTGCGGTTATGGAACCCCTACCTGTCCCAGACCTGCTGTTTTCAACTCTTAATGATCGGCTATGAAAAGCCAACTGAGATTTATTCCTGATTATTATTTGACCATGCTTGTCACTTATGAACATTTTTGAACATCTTGGCATGGTTCTGTTATAATCTCCACCCGGCACAGCCAGAAGAGGACTGGCCACCCCTCATAGCCTGGTTCCTCTCTAGGTTTCTTCCTAGGTTTTGGCCTTTCTAGGGAGTTTTTCCTAGCCACCGTGCTTCTACACCTGCATTACTAGCTGTTTGGGGTTTTAGGCTGGGTTTCTGTACAGCACTTCGAGATATTAGCTGATGTAAGAAGGGCTATATAAAATAAAATTGATTGATTGATTGATGGTGCAGGGTTAGTGGGTGGTGCAGGATTAGTGGGTGCAGGGTTAGTGGGTGCAGGGTTAGTGGGTGCAGGGTTAGTGGGTGCAGTGTTAGTGGGTGGTGCAGGGTTAGTGGGTGGTGCAGGGTTAGTGGGTGCAGGGTTAGTGGGTGCAGGGTTAGTGAGTGCAGGGTTAGTGGGTGGTGCAGGGTTAGTGGGTGTAGGGTTAGTGGGTGCAGGGTTAGTGGGTGGTGCATGGTTAGTGAGTGGTGCAGGGTTAGTGGGTGGTGCAGGGTTAGTGGGTGTAGGGTTAGTGGGTGCAGGGTTAGGTGGTGCAGGGTTAGTGGGTGCAGGGTTAGTGGGTGCAGGGTTAGTGGGTGCAGGGTTAGTGATTGCAGGGTTAGTGGGTGCAGGTTAGTGGGTGCAGGGTTAATGGATGGTGCAGGGTTAGTGCGTGCAGGGTTAGTCGGTGCAGGGTTAGTTGGTGCAGGGTTAGTGGGTGCAGGGTTAATGGGTGCAGGGTTAGTGAGTGCAGGGTTAGTGGGTGCAGGGTTAATGGGTGCAGGGTTAGTGAGTGCAGGGTTAGTGGGTGCAGGGTTAGTGGGTGCAGGGTTAGTGAGTGCAGGGTTAGTGGGTGCAGGGTTAGTGGGTGCAGGGTTAGTGGGTGCAGAATTAGTGGGTGCAGGGTTAGTGGGTGCAGGGTTAGTGGGTGCAGGGTTAGTGGGTGGTGCAGGGTTAGTGGGTGCAGGGTTAGTGGGTGCAGGGTTAGTGGGTGCAGGGTCAGTGGGTGGTGCAGGGTTAGTGGGTGCAGGGTTAGTGAGTGCAGGGTTAGTGGGTGGTGCAGGGTTAGAGGGTGCAGGGTTAGTGGGTGCAGGGTTAGTGGGTGCAGGGTCAGTGGGTGCAGGGTTAGTGGGTGCAGGGTTAGTGGGTGCAGGGTTAGTGGGTGCAGGGTTAGTGGGTGCAGAATTAGTGGGTGCAGGGTTAGTGGGTGCAGGGTTAGTGGGTGCAGGGTTAGTGGGTGGTGCAGGGTTAGTGGGTGCAGGGTTAGTGGGTGCAGGGTTAGTGGGTGCAGGGTTAGTGGGTGCAGGGTTAGTGGGTGCAGAATTAGTGGGTGCAGGGTTAGTGGGTGCAGGGTTAGTGGGTGCAGGGTTAGTGGGTGGTGCAGGGTTAGTGGGTGGTGAAGGGTTAGTGGGTGGTGCAGGGTAGGTGGGTGGTGCAGGGTTAGTGGGTGCAGGGTTAGTGAGTGCAGGGTTAGTGGGTGGTGCAGTGTTAGTGGGTGCAGGGTTAGTGGGTGCAGGGTTAGTGGGTGCAGGGTTAGTGGGTGCAGTGTTAGTGGGTGGTGCAGGGTTAGTGGGTGGTGCAGGGTTAGTGGGTGCAGGGTTAGTGGGTGCAGGGTTAGTGAGTGCAGGGTTAGTGGGTGGTGCAGGGTTAGTGGGTGTAGGGTTAGTGGGTGCAGGGTTAGTGGGTGGTGCATGGTTAGTGAGTGGTGCAGGGTTAGTGGGTGGTGCAGGGTTAGTGGGTGTAGGGTTAGTGGGTGCAGGGTTAGGTGGTGCAGGGTTAGTGGGTGCAGGGTTAGTGGGTGCAGGGTTAGTGGGTGCAGGGTTAGTGATTGCAGGGTTAGTGGGTGCAGGTTAGTGGGTGCAGGGTTAATGGATGGTGCAGGGTTAGTGCGTGCAGGGTTAGTCGGTGCAGGGTTAGTTGGTGCAGGGTTAGTGGGTGCAGGGTTAATGGGTGCAGGGTTAGTGAGTGCAGGGTTAGTGGGTGCAGGGTTAATGGGTGCAGGGTTAGTGAGTGCAGGGTTAGTGGGTGCAGGGTTAGTGGGTGCAGGGTTAGTGAGTGCAGGGTTAGTGGGTGCAGGGTTAGTGGGTGCAGGGTTAGTGGGTGCAGAATTAGTGGGTGCAGGGTTAGTGGGTGCAGGGTTAGTGGGTGCAGGGTTAGTGGGTGGTGCAGGGTTAGTGGGTGCAGGGTTAGTGGGTGCAGGGTTAGTGGGTGCAGGGTCAGTGGGTGGTGCAGGGTTAGTGGGTGCAGGGTTAGTGAGTGCAGGGTTAGTGGGTGGTGCAGGGTTAGAGGGTGCAGGGTTAGTGGGTGCAGGGTTAGTGGGTGCAGGGTCAGTGGGTGCAGGGTTAGTGGGTGCAGGGTTAGTGGGTGCAGGGTTAGTGGGTGCAGGGTTAGTGGGTGCAGAATTAGTGGGTGCAGGGTTAGTGGGTGCAGGGTTAGTGGGTGCAGGGTTAGTGGGTGGTGCAGGGTTAGTGGGTGCAGGGTTAGTGGGTGCAGGGTTAGTGGGTGCAGGGTTAGTGGGTGCAGGGTTAGTGGGTGCAGAATTAGTGGGTGCAGGGTTAGTGGGTGCAGGGTTAGTGGGTGCAGGGTTAGTGGGTGGTGCAGGGTTAGTGGGTGGTGAAGGGTTAGTGGGTGGTGCAGGGTAGGTGGGTGGTGCAGGGTTAGTGGGTGCAGGGTTAGTGAGTGCAGGGTTAGTGGGTGGTGCAGTGTTAGTGGGTGCAGGGTTATTGGGTGGTGCAGGGTTAGTGGGTGCAGGGTTAGTGGGTGGTGCAGGGTTAGTGGGTGCAGGGTTAGTGGGTGCAGGGTTAGTAGGTGCAGTGTTAGTGGGTGCAGGGTTAGTGGGTGGTGCAGGGTTAGTGGGTGGTGCAGGGTTAGTGGGTGGTGAAGGGTTAGTGGGTGCAGGGTTAGAGGGTGCAGGGTTAGTGGGTGCAGTGTTAGTGGGTGCAGGGTTAGTTGGTGCAGTGTTAGTGAGTGCAGGGTTAGTGGGTGGTGCAGGGTTAGTGGGTGGTGCAGGGTTAGTGGGTGCAGGGTTAGTGGATGGTGCAGGGTTAGTGGGTGCAGGGTTAGTGAGTGCAGGGTTAGTGGGTGGTGCAAGGTTAGTGGGTGCAGGGTTAGTGGGTGCAGGGTTAGTGGGTGGTGCAGCGTTAGTGGGTGGTGCAGGGTTAGTGAGTAGTGCAGGGTTAGTGGGTGGTGCAGGGTTAGTGGGTGCAGGGTTAGTGGGTGCAGGGTTAGTGGGTGCAGGGTTAGTGGGTGCAGGGTTAATGGGTGGTGCAGGGTTAGTGGGTGCAGAGTTAGTGGGTGCAGGGTTAGTTGGTGCAGGGTTAGTGGGTGGTGCAGCGTTAGTGGGTGGTGCAGGGTTAGTGGGTGCAGGGTTAGTGGGTGCAGGGTTAATGGGTGGTGCAGGGTTAGTGGGTGCAGAGTTAGTGGGTGCATGGTTAGTTGGTGCAGGGTTAGTGGGTGGTGCAGGGTTAGTGGGTGGTGCAGCGTTAGTGGGTGGTGCAGGGTTAGTGAGTGGTGCAGGGTTAGTGGGTGCAGGGTTAGTGGGTGCAGGGTTAGTGTGTGCAGGGATAGTGGGTGCAGGGTTAGTGTGTGCAGGGTTAGTGGGTGCAGGGTTAATGGGTGGTGCAGGGTTAGTGGGTGCAGAGTTAGTGGGTGCAGGGTTAGTTGGTGCAGGGTTAGTGGGTGCAGAGTTAATGGGTGCAGGGTTAGTGAGTGCAGGGTTAGTGGGTGCAGGGTTAATCGGTGCAGGGTTAGTGAGTGCAGGGTTAGTGGGTGCAGGGTTAGTGGGTGCAGGGTTAGTGAGTGCAGGGTTAGTGGGTGCAGGGTTAGTGGGTGCAGGGTTAGTGAGTGCAGGGTTAGTGGGTGGTGCTGGGTTAGTGGGTGCAGGGTTAGTGGGTGCAGGGTTAGTGGGTGCAGGGTCAGTGGGCTCAGGGTTAGTGGGTGCAGGGTTAGTGGGTGCAGGGTTAGTGGGTGCAGGGTTAGTGGGTGCAGAATTAGTGGGTGCAGGGTTAGTGGGTTTAGGGTTAGTGTGTGCAGGGTTAGTGGGTGGTGCAGGGTTAGTGGGTGCAGGGTTAGTGGGTGCAGGGTTAGTTGGTGCAGGGTTAGTGGGTTCAGGGTTAGTGGGTGCAAGGTTAGTTGGTGCAGGGTTAGTGGGTTCAGGGTTAGTGGGTGCAGGGTTAGTTGGTGCAGGGTTAGTGGGTGCAGGTTTAGCACCACTGGCTTAGTGCGAGGGGCAGGAACAGGCCGGGCCGGGCTGGCGAAGCGCACCACAGGTTTGGTGCGAGGGGCAGGAACAGGCCGGACCGGGCTGGCGACGCGCACCACTGGCTTGGTGCGAGGGGCAGGAACAGGCCGGGCCGGGCTGGCGACGCGCACCACAGGCTTGGTGCGAGGGGCAGGAACAGGCCGGGCCGGGCTGGCGACGCACACCACAGGCTTGGTGCGAGGGGCAGGAACAGGCCGGGCCGGGCTGGCGACGCGCACCACAGGCTTGGTGCGAGGTGCAGGAACAGGTCGGGCCGGACTGGGAACATGCCCCACTAACTTAGTGCGGGGAGTAGGAACGTCTTGGGCCGTACTGAGAACACGCACCACTAACTTAGTGTGGGGAGCAGGAACGGGTTGGGCCGTACTGGGAACACGCACCACTAACTTAGTGCAGGGAGCAGGAACTGGTTGGGCCGTACTGGGAACACGCACCACTAACTTAGTGCGGGGAGCAGGAACGGGCCTGACCGTACTGGGAACACACACCACTGGCCTTGTACGGGAATCAGGAATGGGCCGGACCCGACTGGTGACACACACCACTTGCTTGGTGCGAGGAGCGGGACTGGGTTTCCTCATTAACCTCCGCTCCCTCTGCTGCCTACTCAGTTCCTCTCGCCGTGCCTCCACACTCTCCTTCTCCCTCCTGACCAATGCCCCCCGTAACCTGGTGGCCTCCTCTCCTAGTCCACACCTTCCTACTGCGGTGTGGCAACACTGAACCTACTGCGGTGTGGGAGCACTAACATTACTGCGGTGTGGGAACACCAACCCTACTGCGGTGTGGGAACACCAACCCTACTGCGGTGTGGGAACACTATCCCTACTGCGGTGTGGGAACACTAACCCTACTGCGGTGTGCGAACACCAACCCTACTGCGGTGTGGGAACACTAACCCTACTGCGGTGTGGGAACACTAACCCTACTGCGGTGTGGGAACACTAAACCTACTGCGGTGTGGGAACACCAACCCTACTGCGGTGTGGGAACACTAACCCTACTGCGGTGTGGAAACACTAACCCTACTGCGGTGTGGGGACACTAACCCTACTGCGGTGTGGGAACACTAAACCTACTGCGGTGTGGGGACACTAACCCTACTGCGGTGTGGGAACACTAACCCTACTGCGGTGTGGGAACACCAACCCTACTGCGGTGTGGGAACACCTTCCTACTGCGGTGTGGGAACACTAACCCTACTGCAGTGTGGGAACACTAACCCTACTGCGGTGTGGGAACACCAACCCTACTGCGGTGTGGGAAGACTAACCCTACTGCGGTGTGGGAACACTAACCCTACTGCGGTGTGGGAACACTAACACTACTGCGGTGTGGGAACACTAACCCTACTGCGGTGTGGGAAAAACACCCTACTGCGGTGTGGGAACACTAACCCTACTGCGGTGTGGGAACACCAACCCTACTGCGGTGTGGGAACACCAACCCTACTGCGGTGTGGGAACACTAACCCTACTGCGGTGTGGGAACACTAACCCTACTGCGGTGTGGGAACACCACCTTACTGCGGTGTGGAAACACTAACCCTACTGCGGTGTGGGAACACTAACACTACTGCGGTGTGGGAACACTAACCCTACTGCGGTGTGGGAACACCTCCCTACTGCGGTGTGGGAACACTAACCCTACTGCGGTGTGGGAACACCAACCCTACTGCGGTGTGGGAACACTAACCCTACTGCGGTGTGGGAACACTATCCCTACTGCGGTGTGGGAACACTAAATCTACTGCGGTGTGGGAACACCTTCCTACTGCGGTGTGGGAACACTAACCCTACTGCGGTGTGGAAACACTAACCCTACTGCGGTGTGGGAACACTAACCCTACTGCGGTGTGGGAACACCCCCTTACTGCGGTGTGGGAAGACTAAACCCTACTGCGGTGTGGAAACACTAACCCTACTGCGGTGTGGGAACACTAACCCTACTGCGGTGTGGGAACACTAACCCTACTGCGGTGTGGGAACACTAACCCTACTGCGGTGTGGGAACACTAACCCTACTGCGGTGTGGGAACACTAACCCTACTGCGGTGTGGGAACACCTCCCTACTGCGGTGTGGGAACACTAACCCTACTGCGGTGTGGGAACACCTCCCTACTGCGTTGTGGGAACACTAACCCTACTGCGGTGTGGGAACACTAACCCTACTGCGGTGTGGGAACACTAACCCTACTGCGGTGTGGAAACACTAACCCTACTGCGGTGTGGGAACACTAACCCTACTGCGGTGTGGGAACACTAACCCTACTGCGGTGTGGGAACACCTCCCTACTGCGGTGTGGAAACACTAACCCTACTGCGGTGTGGGAACACCCCCCTACTGCGGTGTGGGAACACTAACCCTACTGCGGTGTGGAAACACTAACCCTACTGCGGTGTGGAAACACTAACCCTACTGCGGTGTGGGAACACCCCCCTACTGCGGTGTGGGAACACTAACCCTACTGCGGTGTGGGAACACTAACCCTACTGCGGTGTGGGAACACCACCCTACTGCGGTGTGGGAACACTAACCCTACTGCGGTGTGGGAACACCCCCCTACTGCGGTGTGGAAACACTAACCCTACTGCGGTGTGGGAACACTAACCCTACTGCGGTGTGGGAACACTAACCCGACTGCGGTGTGGGAACACTAAACCCTACTGCGGTGTGGAAACACTAACCCGACTGCGGTGTGGGAACACTAACCCTACTGCGGTGTGGGAACACCACCCTACTGCGGTGTGGGAACACTAACCCTACTGCGGTGTGGGAACACTAAACCCTACTGCGGTGTGGGAACACCACCCTACTGCGGTGTGGGAACACTAACCCTACTGCGGTGTGGGAACACTAAACCCTACTGCGGTGTGGGAACACTAACCCTACTGCGGTGTGGGAACACTAAACCCTACTGCGGTGTGGGAACACTAACCCTACTGCGGTGTGGGAACACTAAACCCTACTGCGGTGTGGGAACACCACCCTACTGCGGTGTGGGAACACTAACCCTACTGCGGTGTGGGAACACTAAACCCTACTGCGGTGTGGGAACACTAACCCTACTGCGGTGTGGGAACACTAACCCTACTGCGGTGTGGGAACACTAACCCTACTGCGGTGTGGGAACACTAAACCCTATAAAGGTCTATTTAACCTTTGTGTTATTATTATTTCTCCCTTCCAAAACCGAACCACGAGCGATGCGTGTTAATGTTCACGCCTCATGTCCCCCAGATACATCAAACTCTCTGCGTTCCGGCGGAAGTAATGAATTGTCAATGGAGCAGTCCGCAACGTAGGGCTGACCCCATTTAGTCAACTGTTTGGTAGATAGGCTGTTGGTTACTGCAATTTATATATATATTTTGTTATTCTGGCCGTCGCACTTTTTTTTTTTTCATGGCACACAAGACACCTGTCTGATTGGCTCCTGTCTCAGTGGACTGATCCATTGCAGAGGCCCGGGAGGATGGCACAGTCCTTCACTCTAAGACAGGCATCTGCAACGTAAGGCAAGCTTGCCTTGGCACACCAAGCAATTTGATAAAATTGATAAAATAAGTGAAATGACATTTGTTTAAAAATTGCATTGGTGTTCCATAAATGGCTACTGCTTTGGACCTGACACCGTTTGAGAGTATTCCTTAGGCCTACAGTATGTGTGGAGATAATGTCTTGGTCACAGGAGGCTGCTGAGGGGAGGACGGCTCATAGTAATTGCCGGAACGCAGCGAATGGAATGGCATCCGCTCCAGCCATTACCACGAGGCCGTCCTCCCCAATGAAGGTGCCACCAACCTCCTGTGGTCTTGGGTATAATTTTCAATGTTGAGTCAAGAAGAAGGGGACTGTGGCTTAGATGCAGAAGGCGCTTCTCTCTCCAGAATGCACTCTCTTCTGTGTGCCTTGTATTTTCCAGTGTGCCTGTTTTGTGCCCTGGAGAGTGTTTGACGCATTTCTGCGTAAACCTGTATTTTGCGGATTAAAGCCTGTTATTCTGTGATTTACTGTCCTGCGCCTGACTCCTTCATCACCACCTCATCACACTAATAGGTAGACCTGGCTTGTATTTGCTCTGGAGAACGAGCTGAGTTTACACAGCAGTATGCAGGAACAGTTATGGAAATGTATGACATATTCTGTATACAATAGAAGGAAAATACTGTATACTACTAACAACTGTAATAAATACTACAGTTCTACAAAAGGGAATACCTGCATACGGTGTGTTTTGGGTGGTGCAGTGAGGTGTTCGGCGTCACTTTGAAACAAGGGGAGATTGTTGTTATGGGACCTTTCACATCTCTTGAGAGTCATTAACTTCTTTGTATACAAGCGGTATTGTCTGTGAGAGATGAAAACGCTATTAGAAATTAATGGGCAAGCGTTGTGTACTATCTGTATTCCTACTGTAGCAGCATGGGGTAGAATATGAGACATCTCACAGAAACACGTTAGCTAGCTAGCTACAACACACAGGTATAGTTACTCCAAGATTAAATGAGTCATCAAGCCAAAGTCATTATTTTACTCTCCGCCATCATCAAAACATTTATCCAGTTTTGCTCCTAATGAGAGGCACTGAGGCTAGATAGCTACAGTGGGGAGAACAAGTATTTGATACACTGCTGATTTTGCAGGTGTCACGATCGCCAATAAAGTAGGACCAAAGCGCAGCGTTGGGAGTGAACATGACTTTAATGTTGAAATAACGACAAAACAAAACACGATCCGTAACGTCCTCAGTACACCGACTGAACATAGAACAAAAACCCACAAACACAAGGTGAAAACACACACTTTAAATATGGCTCCCAATCAGAGATAACGAGCCGACAGCTGACACTCGTTACCTCCGATTGGGAGTCACAAGACCAATTACCCCAAAAACACAAACAAATGAAACGCACCCATACCCAACACCACCAAATGAAATACACCCTGACTCTAACTACACAGTCCCAGAGCCAGAGTGTGACAGTACCCCCCCCCAAAGGCGCGGACTGCGACCGCGCCTAACTACAAGCAAACAGGGGAGGGCTGGGTGGGCATTCCTCCTCGGCGGCGGCTCCGGCTCCGGGCTTCCTCCCCACTTCCTCTCCAACCCCCCAAAGTACCCCTGGGCCTGTCTAGCCCCGCTGGCCGGAACCGGACTGACGACACGCGCCCCTGGCTTGGTGCGAGGATCCTGGCTGGACGGCTCTGGCAGATCCCGGCTGGACGGCTCTGGCGGATCCCGGCTGGACGGCTCTGGCGGATCCCGGCTGGACGGCTCTGGCGGATCCCGGCTGGACGGCTCTGGCGGATCCTGGCTGGACGGCTCTGGCGGATCCCGGCTGGACGGCTCTGGCGGATCCCGGCTGGAAGGCTCTGGCGGATCCCGGCTGGACGGCTCTGGCGGATCCCGGCTGGACGGCTCTGGCGGATCCCGGCTGGACGGCTCTGGCGGATCCCGGCTGGACGGCTCTGGCGGATCCCGGCTGGACGGCTCTGGCGGATCCTGGCTGGACGGCTCTGGCGGATCCTGGCTGGACGGCTCATGGCTGGCTGACGGATCTGGCTGCTCATGGCTGGCTGACGGATCTGGCTGCTCATGGATGGCTGACGGATCTGGCTGCTCATTGCCGGCTGACGGATCTGGCTGCTCATGGCTGGCGGAAGGATCTGGCTGCTCATGGCTGGCGGAAGGATCTGGCTGCTCATGGCTGGCGGAAGGCTCTGGCTGATCCTGTCTGGCGGACGGCTCTGGCTGATCCTGTCTGGCGGACGGCTCTGGCTGGACAGGGCTGACGACGCACCCCGTAGGCTCGGTGCGTTGAGCAGGGACAGGCCGGGCTGGGCTGGCGAAACGCACCACAGACTTGGTGCGGGGCGCAGGAACAGGCCGAGCTGGGCTGGCGACGCACCCCGTAGGCTTGGTGCGTTGAGCAGGAACAGACAGAACCGCACTGGGGACACACACCCCTGGCCCTACACGGGGATCAGGAACGGGCCGGACCGGACTGGAAACACCCCCCAGTACCTCTCGCCGTGCCTCCACACTTTCCATCCCCTTCGTAACCAGTGGCCCCCTTAAACTGGCGGCCATCTCTGCCAACCTCTTGCACTCCTCCGGGCCGTACACCTTCTGCCCCGACGTCGTGAGCCCCCCCCTAAAAATTTTCTGGGGGTCTCTCCTCTCGGTGGACCAGGCCTCCATAGTCCTCTCCCAACCTTCGCTCTTCTGGCTCCACCACTCGTATTCCAACTGCTGCTTGGTCTCGTTGTGGTGGGTTTTTCTGTCACGATCGCCAATAAAGTAGGACCAAAGCGCAGCGTTGGGAGTGAACATGACTTTAATGTTGAAATAACGACAAAACAAAACACGATCCGTAACGTCCTCAGTACACCGACTGAACATAGAACAAAAACCCACAAACACAAGGTGAAAACACACACTTTAAATATGGCTCCCAATCAGAGATAACGAGCCGACAGCTGACACTCGTTACCTCCGATTGGGAGTCACAAGACCAATTACCCCAAAAACACAAACAAATGAAACGCACCCATACCCAACACCACCAAATGAAATACACCCTGACTCTAACTACACAGTCCCAGAGCCAGAGTGTGACAGCAGGTTTTCCTACTTACAAAGCATGTAGAGGTCTGTAATTTTTATCATATGTATACTTCAACTGTGAGAGACGGAATCTAAAACAAAAATCCAGAAAATCACATTGTATGATTTCTAAGTAATTAATTTGCATTTTATTGCATGACATAAGTATTTGATCACCTACCAACCAGTAAGAATTTCGGCTCTCATAGACCTGTTAGTTTTTCTTTAAAAAGCCCTCCTGTTCTCCACTCATTACCTGTATTAACTGCACCTGTTTGAACTCGTTACCTGTATAAAAGACACCTGTCCACACACTCAATCAAACAGACTCCAACCTCTCCACAATGGCCAAGACCAGAGAGCTGTGTAAGGACATCAGGGATAAAATTGTAGACCTGCACAAGCCTGGGATGGGCTACAGGACAATAGGCAAGCAGCTTGGTGAGAAGGCAACAACTGTTGGCGCAATTATTAGAAAATGGAAGAAGTTCAAGATGACGGTCAATCACCCTCGGTCTGGGGCTCCATGTAAGATCTCACCTCGTGGGGCATCAATGATCATGAGGAAGGTGAGGGATCAGCCCAGAACTACACGGCAGGACCTGGTCAATGACCTGAAGAGAGCTGGGACCACAGTCTCAAAGAAAACCATTAGTAACACACTACACCGTCATGGATTAAAATCCTGCAGCGCAGGCAAGGTCCCCCTGCTCAAGCCAGCGCATGTCCAGGCCCGTCTGAAGTTTGCCAATGACCATCTGGATGATCCAGAGGAAGAATGGGAGACGGTCATGTGGTCTGATGAGACAAAATTAGAGCTTTTTGGTCTAAACTCCACTCGCCGTGTTTGGAGGAAGAAGAAGGATGAGTACAACCCCAAGAACACCATCCCAACCATGAAGCATGGAGGTGGAAACATCATTCTTTGGGGATGCTTTTCTGCAAAGGGGACAGGACGACTGCACCGTATTGAGGGGAGGATGGATGGGGCCATGTATCGCGAGATCTTGGCCAACAACCTCCTTCCCTCAGTAAGAGCATTGAAGATGGGTCGTGGCTGGGTCTTCCAGCATGACAATAACCCGAAACACACAGCCAGGGCAACTAAGGAGTGGCTTCGTAAGAAGCATCTCAAGGTCCTGGAGTGGCCTAGCCAGTCTCCAGACCTGAACCCAATAGAAAATCTTTGGAGGGAGCTGAAAGTCTGTATTGCCCAGCGACAGCCCCGAAACCTGAAGGATCTGGAGAAGGTCTGTATGGAGGAGTGGGCCAACATCCCTGCTGCAGTGTGTGCAAACTAGGTCAAGACCTACAGGAAATGTATGATCTCTGTAATTGCAAACAAAGGTTTCTGTACCAAATATTAAGTTCTGCTTTTCTGATGTATCAAATACTTATGTCATGCAATAAAATGCAAATTAATTACTTAAAAATCATACAATGTGATTTTCTGGATTTTTGTTTTAGATTCCGTCTCTCACAGTTGAAGTGTACCTATGATAAAATTACAGACCTCTACATGCTTTGTAAGTAGGAAAACCTGCAAAATCGGCAGTGTATCAAATACTTGTTCTCCCCACTGTAGCTATAACGTTAGACCACAGTACATTTTGTGTATAGCAAATACACAGCTAGCTTGCCTTGTAGTGTTAGTAGCAGCCGATTCGATCACCAAACACTGCCTCGTGTAAAAATAGATCTTATATTGCTAGCTAGCTAGCTACCGCCAGAAAAACAACTTGTTTGTCATTTTGCCTTCTGAGTCCTGGTCCTGCTTGCTGGTCTCGCAATTATTTTTCTCGCCATCTCAACTCCTCTTCAGTGTACTCCGGCTCAAATAAATAGGGCTGTATGTTCTTATGTAAAATAAAAAAAAATTAAATGTTGGCGTCCAGCTCTTCTTGGAAAGAGGAATCCTCAGAAGCAGCCATTGTAGCTAATTATTTAGCAATCTCAGATAGACAGTGCACGGTAACATTGCTCCGGTGGAATTGTAAACTAGTACTGCCCCCGTTTTGAAAAACCTACCTTCGAGGGTGGGAACAAGGACGTATGGCTCCCGTCAGGCTGTAGTCTTTTCAAAGCCAGCGGAAATGAGTTAATCTAGATATCTTGCAATGTCCAATGGCTTTATTGAACAAGGACAACCATATCTACTTGCTGCTAGCGTGATCGTGCAATCGGAGAAACACAAAGGCCACAATAATTGCTACAAAACATAACTCCTTTAATTTATACAGTTGAAGTTGGAAGTTTACATACACTTAGGTTGGAGTCATTCAAACTTGTTTTTCAACCACTACACAAATGTATTGTTAACAAACTATAGTTTTGGCAAGTCGGTTAGGACATCTACTTTGTTCATGACAAGTCATTTTTCCAACAATTGTTTACAGACAGATTATTTCACTTATAATTCACTGTATCACAATTCCAGTGGGTCAGAAGTTTACATACACTAAGTTGACTGTCTCTTTCAACAGCTTGGAAAATTCCAGAAAATGATGTCATGGCTTTAGAAGATTCTGATAGGCTAATTGACATCATTTGAGTCAATTGGAGGTGTACCTGTGGATGTATTTCAAGGCCTACCTTCAAATTCAGTGCCTCTTTGCTTGACATCATGGGAAAATCAAAAGAAATCAGCCAGAAAATAAATTGTAGATCTCCACAAGTCTGGTTCATCCTTGGGAGCAATTTCCAAATGCCTGAAGGTACCACGTTCATCTGTACAAACAATAGTACGCAAGTATAAACACCATGGGACCACGCAGCCGTCATACCGTGTCACGATCGCTTAAAGATTCGTGGAACCAAGGTGCAGCGTGATAAGCGTACATATTTATTGAAGCACTGAACACGAACAAAACAACAAACAAACGATACGTGAAGTCTTGAGGTTACACAAAACAAACCTATACAGAACAAGATCCCACACAGACTGGTGCCAAACGGCTGCCTAAGTATGGTCCCCAATCAGATTGCCTGCCTCTGATTGGGAACCACCCTGGCCAACATAGATCTACACGATCTAGACACTAAACATAGAAAACTTAACATAACACGGAATATGCACACCCTGACTCAACAAATAAACGTCCCCTGAGTCAGGGCGTGACAGTACCCCCCCCCCCCCCCAAAGGTGCGGACTCCGACCGCGCCACAAAAACATAACAGGGTAGGGGCCGGGTGGGCATTTCGCCTCGGAGGCGGATCCGGCTCCGGGCGTGACCACCACTTTCTCTCCACCTCCCTGTTGCGCCCCTGGTCTGGTCTGGACCTCGGCGCGCTGCTTCCCCTCTCCTTCCTCCCACGAAGTACATAGCCCTGTCTGGACCCTGGTGTGGGAGACCCCGAACCTGGAGAGGGGCTGACGTCTGGGTCTGGACTGGCACCGATGACAGGAGTTGGACCGGACCCCGGTGGAGCGGATTGCTCTGGCTCCGGAGTGGAGCAGCTGACCGGAGCTGGACT
Source organism: Coregonus lavaretus (assembly GCF_964263955.1). NCBI lineage: Eukaryota > Metazoa > Chordata > Actinopteri > Salmoniformes > Salmonidae > Coregonus > Coregonus lavaretus. The sequence goes on along the minus strand of NC_140009.1, from coordinate 943,826 downwards.
GGACCCCGGTGGAGCGGATTGCTCTGGCTCCGGAGTGGATCCGCTGACTGGAGTTGGACCGGACCCCGATGGAGCGGATTGCTCTGGCTCCGGAGTGGAGCAGCTGACCGGTGCCGGACCAGGCACCGGTGGAACAGGCACGGGCCGTGCTGGACACACGCACCACTGGCTTGGTGCGGGGAGCAGGAACGGGCCGGACCGGGCTGACGACGCGCACCACTGGCTTGGTGCGGGGAGCAGGAACGGGCCGGACCGGGCTGACGACGCGCACCACTGGCTTGGTGCGGGGAGCAGGAACGTGCCGGACCGGGCTGACGACGCGCACCACTGGCTTGGTGCGGGGAGCAGGAACGGGCCGGACCGGGCTGGCGACGCGCACCACTGGCTTGGTGCGAGGGACAGGAACAGGCCGGACCGGGCTGGCGACGCGCACCACTGGCTTGGCGCGAGGGACAGGAACGGGCCGGGCCGGACTAAAAACACGCACCACTGGCTTGGTGCGGGGAGCAGGAACGGGCCGGACCGGACTGGGAACACGCACCACTGGCTTGGTGCGGGGAGCAGGAACGGACCGTACCGGACTGTGGAGGCGGACTGGAGGTCTGGAGCGGAGAGCTGACACAACCCGTCCTGGCTGAATGCCTACTTCCACACAATATGTGTGAGGCATTAGCACAGGACGTACGGGGCTGTGCACTCGTACTGGCGATACAGCACGTAGCACCGGCGCAGGATATACGGGACCGAGGAGGCGTACTGGAGGCCACGAGCGTTGAGCCGGCACACCCCGTCCTGGCTGAATGCCCATCTTCGCACGACACGTGCGTGGTGCTCGCACACGACGTACAGGACTGTGCCGTACGTGGCTCCGCATAACACGGAGCCTGCCCAGTCACACGCTTCCTAGCATGAGTGCTCTAACACTAGGCTCCGCCAACCACCCTTTTAGCCCCCCCAAAATGTTTTATTGGGGCTGTCTCTCTGGCTTCCTCCTCGGCCGGCACCTTCTGCGTTGCCGCTGCTCCTCTCTATAGCGCGCCTCCACAGTCTCCTCCCAAGGACGCCGATCCATTCTGGCCTGAATTTCCTCCCAAGTCCAGGATCCCTTCCTGTCCAGGATCTCCTCCCAGGTCCAGGCTGTCTGTTCCTGGACACGCTGCTTGGTCCTCATTTGGTGGGATCTTCTGTCACGATCGTTTAAAAATTTGTGGAACCAAGGCGCAGCGTGATAAGCGTACATATTTATTGAAGCACTGAACACGAACAAAACAACAAACAAACGATACGTGAAGTCTTGAGGTTAAACAAAACAAACCTATACAGAACAAGATCCCACACAGACTGGTGCCAAACGGCTGCCTAAGTATGGTCCCCAATCAGAGACAACGAGCTACAGCTGCCTCTGATTGGGAACCACCCTGGCCAACATAGATCTACACGATCTAGACACTAAACATAGAAAACTTAACATAACACGGAATATGCACACCCAGACTCAACAAATAAACGTCCCCTGAGTCAGGGCGTGACATACCGCTCAGGAAGGAGACGCTTTCTGTCTCCTAGAGATGAATGTACTTTGGTGCGAAAAGTGCAAATCAATCCCAGAAAAACAGCAAAGGACCTTGTGAAGATGCTGGAAGAAACAGGTACAAAAGTATCTATATCCACAGTAAAACGAGTCCTATATCGACATAACCTGAAAGGCCGCTCAGCAAGGAAGAAGCCACTGCTCCAAAACCGCCATAAAAAAGCCAGACTACGGTTTGCAACTGCACATGGGGACAAAGATCGTACTTTTTGGAGAAATGTCCTCTGGTCTGATGAAACAAAAATAGAACTGTTTGGCCATAATGACCATCATTATGTTTGGAGGAAAAAGGAGGATGCTTGCAAGCCGAAGAACACCATCCCAACCGTGAAGCACGGGGATGGCAGCATGATGCTGTGGGGGTGCTTTGCTGCAAGAGGGACTGGTGCACTTCACAAAATAGATGGCATCATGAGGAAGGAAAATTATGTAGATATATTGAAGCAACATCTCAAGACATCAATCAGGAAGTTAAAGCTTGGTTGCAAATGGGTCTTCCAAATGGACAATGATCCCAAGCATACTTCCAAAGTTGTGGCAAAATGGCTTAAGGACAACAAAGTCAAGGTATTGGAGTGGCCATCACAAAGCCCTGACCTCAATCCTATAGAAAATGTGTGGGCAGAACTGAAAAAGCGTGTGCGAGCAAGGAGGCCTACAAACCTGACTCAGTTACACCAGCTATGTCAGGAGGAATGGGCCAAAATTCACCCAACTTATTGTGGGAAGCTTGTGGAAGGCTACCCGAAACGTTTGACCCAAGTTAAACAATTTAAAGGCAATGCTACCAAATACTAATTGAGTGTATGTAAACTTCTGACCCACTGGGAATGTGATGAAAGAAATAAAAGCTGAAATAAATCATTCTCTCTACTATTATTCTGACATTTCACATTCTTAAAATAAAGTGGTGATCCTAACTGTCATAAAACAGGGAATTTGTACTAGGATAAATGTCAGGAATTGTGAAAAACTGAGGGGGGCAGGTAGCTTAGTGGTTAAGAGCATTGTGCCATTAACCGAATGTTCGCTGGTTCTAATCCCTGAGCCGACTAGGTGAAAAATATGTCGATGTGCCCTTGAGCAAGGCACTTAACCCTAGTTGCTCTGGATAAGAGCATCTGCTAAATGACTAAAATGTATTTGGCTAAGGTGTATGTAAACCTCTGACTTCAACAGCAGGCTCAATGACGTCATTCTTTTCCCGGCGCCAAAATTCTAAAATACACCTTTAGTGCATCGTTACAGTATGTCTGAAACACCCTCTAATCTCATCACTCATCATTATGTAGGGAGACTGGAAAAACAAATAGTGTCTAGTGGTGAAGTTTTCCTTTAAGACGCCATTGCCCCATTAAGAGGTGGTCCTCTGTAGCTCAGCTGGTAGAGCACAGCGCTTGTAACGCCAGGGTAGTGGGTTTGATCCCCGGGACCACCCATACGTAAAAATGTATGCACACGTGACTGTAAGTCGCTTTGGACAAAAGCGTCTGCTAAATGGCATATTATTATTATTAAGAGCTCTGTTGTGCAGTTGTGCCTAAACCATGCTACAAACTCTGGTTGTTTTAAAACGAGTTGAGAAATAAACGAGGTAGCACAGGAAATTTGGGGTACTTTTCATTTAAAATATAGCCATCACAACTGCTTTAACATGTTCTCCCAAAGATTGTCACACAGACTTCTGTTCTCCACTGTTGCCCCCCCAGTAACATGACACCAGTTCACAGTGCCCTCTCTTACCCCGTCCCCCAAAGACCTGTAGCTTAGCAACAATACCCGCCTCGTCGGCCACACCGACCCAATGGGGACCAGTGTTCTGCTGCGTCCCCGGCGGACCATGATGCTTTGCTCCTAATGAGCATTATAATAACGAGAGGAGAGGGGTTTAGGTAACATTCAGAAGGCTCTGTCATGGACCCTAAACCTGTTTAGAAGTTGAATGAAGCAGTGTCATATTGTCTCCTCAACCAACAGATAGAAAGTAGAGATTCTAACCTAGGACAATCCCTACACAGTTATGGTATTGACTCTCCTGCTGGTCACTACATTATGTCTGTTCTGTTTAGTCCAGTTGGACAGTGTTTGTTATGATGTTGGTCCTGTTTCTCTGCTGCTCTCTCCTGGTGCTCCTGGGAACTACAACAGTCTCTCCTGGTGCTCCTGGGAACTACAACAGTCTGTCCTGGTGCTCCTGGGACCTACAAGTCTCTCCTGGTGCTCCTGGGAACTACAAGTCTCTCCTGGTGCTCCTGGGACCTACAACAGTCTGTCCTGGTGCTCCTGGGAACTACAACAGTCTGTCCTGGTGCTCCTGGGAACTACAACAATCTCGCTCAAATATGATCACTTCAGATATTTACTCTCTCTCCCCTCGCTCTCGCTCTCTCTCCTCTCTTTCTATCCCCTCTCTCTCTCTCTCTCTCTCTCTCTCGCTCTCTCTCTCTCTCTCATGCTCTCTTGCTTTCTCTCCCTCCCTCACCCATTCTCTCTCACCCGCTCTCTCTCTCCCTCCTTCTCTCTCCCTCTCTCGCTCTCTCCCCTCTCTCGTTCTCCCTCCCTGACCCGCTCTCTCTCGCTCCCCTCTCCATCTCTCCTCTCGCTCTCTCTCGCTCTCTCCCGCTCTCGCTCTCTCTCTCTCTCCCCTCTCTCCCCTCTCTCTCCCTCTCTCCCCTCTCTCCCCCTCCCTGACCCACGCCATCTCCCGCCCTTACCCGCTCGCTCGCTCTCTCTCCCTCTCTCCCCCTCTCTCTCTCACCCTCACCCGCTCTCTCACCCGCTCTCTCACCCGCTCTCTCTCTCCCTCCTTCTCGCTCCCTCTCTCGCTCTCACTCCTCTCTCGCTCTCCCTCCATGACCCGCTCTCTCTCCCTCTCTCGCTCTCCCTCCTCTCTCGCTCTCCCTCCCTGACCCGCTCTCTCGCCCTCTCTCTCTCTCTCTCTCGCCCTCTCTCTCTCCCTCCCTGACCCACTCTCTCTCCTCTCTCTCTCTCTCTCTCTCACTCTCTCTGTCGCTCTCCTCTCTCTCTCTCTCTCTCTCTCTCTCTCTCTCTCTCTCTCTCTCTCTCTCTCTCTCCTCTCTCTCTCTCTCACTGTCTCTCTCTCTCTCTCTCTCTCTCTGTCTCTCTCTCTCTCTCTCTCTCTCTCTCTCTTCTCTCTCTCTTTCTCTCTCTCTCTCTCTCCTCTCTCTCGCTCTCTCTCTCTCTCTCTCTCTCTCTCAATTAAATTCAATTCAATTCAAGCTGCTTTATTGGCATGAAAAACATTGCCAAAGCAACAATGTATACAATATACATTGTAATAAAATAATAAAGAATAACAAATAATAATAAAAAATGGTAGTAAATAATAATAAATAAATAACAACAATAAAATGGTAACAGTTAATAGTATAAATATAATAAATATACAAATCTAAATATGGAAAATGAAACTATAACTAACTTGTAACAAAATAACGGTCATCTTCACCATTACTACCACTACTACCACCATCATCATTAAACTGCCATCATTACCATTACCACCCATACCACTACTATTTGGAATGATAAACAACAATAATAATGGTATTAACAATAATAGCAATAACAATAATAATAAGTACGTTACGATTTACTATGCAGATGTTATTATTCAGTGTCCCTCAGGCTATGGCAGGCAAATACATATTTGGCTGCAAGAGGAGCCATAGCTCCTTCGCCCATGAGTATGTTTAGTTTTTCCTCTGGGTTTAATAAGTTAAAATTTGGAATAAATGTAGTCATTTCTGTGAATAATGAATCTCTTTGTGAGGAATATTTATCACAGTAAAGGAGAAAGTCCATCTCTGTTTCTACCTCCCCTGTCGTGCAGTGACCACATACACGCTCCTCTTTGGGTAGCCGTGTCTTTTTATGTATGCCGGTTTCTATTGCCAAATGGTGGTCACTCAGCCTGTACTTGGTAAGGATCTGTCTCTGCTTCGTATCTCTGACAGAGTAGAGATAATCAGCAAATTCATATTCTCTGTTTAGGGTCAGATAGCAATTTAGTTGGCTTTGGGATTTTCTTTCGTTTTTCCAATGTTGTAAATATGAGTCCTTTGACTGGTTCATGATTTTGTTCATTGGAATTATTTCTTTTGAAGCAGTGCTGGTGTCAGCTTGGTTGGTTAGGTCCAACACCAGCTGACTGAGAGGGCTCGTTTCTGGGCTCAGCTCTTGGGTTTGAAGTACTTTAAATTGCAGACTTGAATTTGGACTTGAATTTAGATGTAGCCAAAATTTTTATGATCTTTTCTGTATTTTTATTACTACTGGAAAGCGGCCCAATTCTGCCCTACATGCATTAGTTGGTGTATTTCTCTGGACTTCAATTGGATGTTTGTCCCATATTTTAAAGTCCAGTTTATTGAGTGGCCCCCAAACCTCACTTCCGTAAAGAGCTATTGGTAGGATTACACTGTCAAATATTTTGGTCCAAATTCTAATTGGGATGTTGATTTTGAATAATTTCATTTTTATTGCATACAATGCTCTGCAGGCTTTTTCTTTGAGTGCATTCACTGCCATATTAAAGTTTCCCGATGCAGATATGGTCAGACCAAGGTTTGTGTCATTTTTAGTGTGTTCAATTATGGTGTTGTTCAGGGTGAATTTATATTTCTGTTTCTGACATCTGTTTTTTTTTTGGGAAAATCATCATATGATTTTAGTTTTTTTTTTATTTACTGCCAGGGCCCAATTATTGCAATATTGTCCTAAAATGTTAAGGTTCTGTTGAAGACCTTCTTTGGTTGGTGATAGAAGTACCAAGTCATCAGCATATAGCAGGAATTTTACCTCTGTGTCAAATAGTGTGAGTCCTGGGGCTGGAGAATGGTCCAACATGTCTGCTAATTCATTGATATAAATGTTGAAAAGATTTGGACTCAAACTGCAGCCTTGTCTCACACCTCGACGTTGTGAAAAGAATTCTGTTCTTTGGTTTTTGATTTTTATTGCACACTTGTTTTCTGTGTACATACATTTTATTAAGTCATACACTTTACCACCAAGCCCACTTTGGAGAATTTTGTAGAATAGTCCTTCATGCCTAATAGAATCAAATGCTTTTTTAAAGTCAATAAAGCAAGCAAAGATTTTGCCCTCTTTTTTTTTTGGTGGACGTGTTTATTAATTAGTGTGTGTAAGGTGTATATATGGTCAGTAGTGTGATGGTTAGGGAGAAAGCCAATTTGACATTTACTTATTCAATTTTTCTCTTGAAGAAAGGTTTGAATTCTTGAATTCAAAATGCTACAGAAAACCTTTCCCAAGTTGCTGTTTACGAAAATGCCCCTGTAATTATTGGGGTCTGATTTGTCTCCACTTTTGTGGATAGGGAAGATGAGCCCCTTGTTCCAGAAATCAGGGAAGCAGCCAGAAGTTAAAACTATGTTGAACAACTTAAGCACAGCATTTTGCAACTCAGGTGTGCTGTTTTTCACCATTTCATTTCTGATGTTATCTAGACCACAAGCCTTCTTTGATTTTATAGATTTGAGCTTTTCATTTAGTTCTTGTTGGGTTATTGGGTAATCTAATGGATTTTGGTTGTTTTTAATGCCCGATTCAAGGATGTTCAATTTTTCTTGAATTTCTAATTGGTTCTGTTGTAAGTCTTTTTGTGGGATGTTTTTGTATAGATGATCAAAATAAGTTTTCCAAATTCCTTCATCTTGTATGGCTAATTATTGTGGCTTTGTCATGCTTATATTGTTCCACATGTCCCAGAACTGATTTTGGTCAATTGCACTTTCAATTTCATCAAGTGTCTTGTTGGTATAATTCAATTTATTGCGTTTTAGTGTATGTTTATACTGTTTCAGAGTTTCATAGTTATCATAGCGTAGATCTGGGTTGTTTTGCTGCTTATGTTTTTCAATTGAAATTTGTCTTCTGTGTTTTCTAATTGTTTTACAATCGTTATCAAACCATTTTTCGGAAACATTTTGTTTTTTGTTTCTGATGTTGCATTTCTTTGGTTTTCTCAAATTTGCTTTCGATGCTGCTTTTTGGAAAATGCAATTTATGTTTTGAGTAGCCGAATTGACACCTTCTTTATTGTTTTGGTATTGTGAGTAATTGAAAAACTGTATGGAGTTCATCATTTCATTTGAGTTCAATGTTTCAATGAATCTCTCTGCACTGTTTTGAGCCCATCTGTACGATTGGTTCATGTTGTAGAGTTTATTCGGGTATTTTTTTGAATGAATATTGCCGGTTAATTTCTTCAGAAACACGTTGATCTGACAGTGATCTGACAGTGGTGTCTGTGGTCTGACAGTGAATGCACTAATGGAGGAGGGGTCCATGTCAGTGATGGCATAATCGACTACACTTGTCCCAAGAGCTGAGCAGTAAGTAAACTGACCTAAAGAGTCCCCTCTGATTCTACCATTAAGCATGTACAGGCCTAAGGCTCGACAGAGATGCACTAACTCCTTCCTGTTTTTGTTCAGTATTTGGTCAGGACTGTTTCTATTATTTATAATTGGGCTACTGTACAAGGAGGGGTGTCCCAATAAAAAAATATATAGTAATATATATATATATATATATATATACATACATACATATACACATATATGGGCGGCAGGTAGCTTAGTGGGTAAGAGCGTTGTGCCAGTAACCGAAAGGTCGCTGGTTCTAATCCCCGAGCCGACTAGGTGAAAAATCTGTCGATGTGCCCTTGAGCAAGGCACTTAACCCTAATTGCTCCTGTAAGTCACTCTGGATAAGAGCGTCTGCTAAATGACCCAAAAAAAAAAAAAAAAAAATAATATATATATATATATATATATATACATACATACACACACACACACACACACACACACATACAGTGGGGGAAAAAAGTATTTAGTCAGCCACCAATTGTGCAAGTTCTCCCACTTAAAAAGATGAGAGAGGCCTGTAATTTTTATCATAGGTACACGTCAACTATGACAGACAAAATGAGAAAAAAAAATCCAGAAAATCACATTGTAGGATTTTTAATGAATTTATTTGCAAATTATGGTGGAAAATAAGTATTTGGTCAATAACAAACGTTTCTCAATACTTTGTTATATACTCTTTGTTGGCAATGACACAGGTAAAACGTTTTCTGTAAGTCTTCACAAGGTTTTCACACACTGTTGCTGGTATTTTGGCCCATTCCTCCATGCAGATCTCCTCTAGAGCAGTGATGTTTTGGGGCTGTCGCTGGGCAACACAGACTTTCAACTCCCTCCAAAGATTTTCTATGGGGTTGAGATCTGTGTTCTGCCCGACCCTGGAATAGTGGTCAGTGCTGTGTTGTGATGGGCCGGGTCTAGTAGAGCTGTGTTGTGATGGGCCTGGTCTAGTAGAGCTGTGTTGTGATGGGCCGGGTCTAGTAGAGCTGTGTTGTGATGGGCCTGGTCTGGTAGAGCTGTGTTGTGATGGGCCTGGTCTAGTAGAGCTGTGTTGTGATGGGGTCTAGTAGAGCTGTGTTGTGATGGGGTCTAGTAGAGCTGTGTTGTGATGGGGTCTAGTAGAGCTGTGTTGTGATGGGCCGGGTCTAGTAGAGCTGTGTTGTGATGGGGTCTAGTAGAGCTGTGTTGTGATGGGGTTTAGTAGAGCTGTGTTGTGACGGGGTCTAGTAGAGCTGTGTTGTGATGGGGTCTGGTAGAGCTGTGTTGTGATGGGGTCTAGTAGAGCTGTGTTGTGATGGGGTCTAGTAGAGCTGTGTTGTGATGGGGTCTAGTAGAGCTGTGTTGTGATGGGGTCTAGTAGAGCTGTGTTGTGATGGGGTTTAGTAGAGCTGTGTTGTGATGGGGTCTAGTAGAGCTGTGTTGTGATGGGCCGGGTCTAGTAGAGCTGTGTTGTGATGGGGTCTAGTAGAGCTGTGTTGTGATGGGGTCTAGTAGAGCTGTGTTGTGATGGGGTCTAGTAGAGCTGTGTTGTGATGGGCCTGGTCTAGTAGAGCTGTGTTGTGATGGGGTCTAGTAGAGCTGTGTTGTGATGGGCCTGGTCTAGTAGAGCTGTGTTGTGATGGGCTGGGTCTAGTAGAGCTGTGTTGTGATGGGGTCTAGTAGAGCTGTGTTGTGATGGGGTCTAGTAGAGCTGTGTTGTGATGGGGTCTAGTAGAGCTGTGTTGTGATGGGGTCTAGTAGAGCTGTGTTGTGATGGGACGGGTCTGGTAGAGCTGTGTTGTGATGGGCCTGGTCTAGTAGAGCTGTGTTGTGATGGGGTCTAGTAGAGCTGTGTTGTGATGGGGTCTAGTAGAGCTGTGTTGTGATGGGGTCTAGTAGAGCTGTGTTGTGATGGGGTCTAGTAGAGCTGTGTTGTGATGGGCCGGGTCTAGTAGAGCTGTGTTGTGATGGGCCTGGTCTGGTAGAGCTGTGTTGTGATGGGCCTGGTCTAGTAGAGCTGTGTTGTGATGGGGTCTAGTAGAGCTGTGTTGTGATGGGCCTGGTCTAGTAGAGCTGTGTTGTGATGGGCCTGGTCTGGTAGAGCTGTGTTGTGATGGGGTCTAGTAGAGCTGTGTTGTGATGGGGTCTAGTAGAGCTGTGTTGTGATGGGGTCTAGTAGAGCTGTGTTGTGATGGGGTCTAGTAGAGCTGTGTTGTGATGGGCCGGGTCTAGTAGAGCTGTGTTGTGATGGGGTCTAGTAGAGCTGTGTTGTGATGGGGTTTAGTAGAGCTGTGTTGTGACGGGGTCTAGTAGAGCTGTGTTGTGATGGGGTCTGGTAGAGCTGTGTTGTGATGGGGTCTAGTAGAGCTGTGTTCAACTCCCTCCAAAGATTTTCTATGGGGTTGAGATCTGTGTTCTGCCCGACCCTGGAATAGTGGTCAGTGCTGTGTTGTGATGGGCCGGGTCTAGTAGAGCTGTGTTGTGATGGGCCTGGTCTAGTAGAGCTGTGTTGTGATGGGCCGGGTCTAGTAGAGCTGTGTTGTGATGGGCCTGGTCTGGTAGAGCTGTGTTGTGATGGGCCTGGTCTGGTAGAGCTGTGTTGTGATGGGCCTGGTCTAGTAGAGCTGTGTTGTGATGGGGTCTAGTAGAGCTGTGTTGTTATGGGCCTGGTCTAGTAGAGCTGTGTTGTGATGGGCCTGGCTGTGTTGTGATGGGCCTGGTCTGGTAGAGCTGTGTTGTGATGGGGTCTAGTAGAGCTGTGTTGTGATGGGGTCTAGTAGAGCTGTGTTGTGATGGGGTCTAGTAGAGCTGTGTTGTGATGGGGTCTAGTAGAGCTGTGTTGTGATGGGTCTGGTCTAGTAGAGCTGTGTTGTGATGGGTCTGGTCTAGTAGAGCTGTGTTGTGATGGGGTCTAGTAGAGCTGTGTTGTGATGGGGTCTAGTAGAGCTGTGTTGTGATGGGGTCTAGTAGAGCTGTGTTGTGATGGGGTTTAGTAGAGCTGTGTTGTGACGGGGTCTAGTAGAGCTGTGTTGTGATGGGGTCTGGTAGAGCTGTGTTGTGATGGGGTCTAGTAGAGCTGTGTTGTGATGGGGTCTAGTAGAGCTGTGTTGTGATGGGGTCTAGTAGAGCTGTGTTGTGATGGGGTCTAGTAGAGCTGTGTTGTGATGGGTCTGGTCTAGTAGAGCTGTGTTGTGATGGGCCGGGTCTAGTAGAGCTGTGTTGTGATGGGGTCTAGTAGAGCTGTGTTGTGATGGGTCTGGTCTAGTAGAGCTGTGTTGTGATGGGGTCTAGTTGAGCTGTGTTGTGATGGGGTCTAGTAGAGCTGTGTTGTGATGGGGTCTAGTAGAGCTGTGTTGTGATGGGACGGGTCTAGCAGAGCTGTGTTGTGATGGGCCTGGTCTGGTAGAGCTGTGTTGTGGTGGGCCTGGTCTAGTAGAGCTGTGTTGTGATGGGGTCTAGTAGAGCTGTGTTGTGATGGGGTCTAGTAGAGCTGTGTTGTGATGGGGTCTAGTAGAGCTGTGTTGTGATGGGGTCTAGTAGAGCTGTGTTGGGATGGGGTCTAGTAGAGCTGTGTTGTGATGGGCCTGGTCTAGTAGAGCTGTGTTGTGATGGGGTCTAGTAGAGCTGTGTTGTGATGGGCCGGGTCTAGCAGAGCTGTGTTGTGATGGGCCGGGTCTAGCAGAGCTGTGATGTGATGGGCCGGGTCTGGTAGAGCTGTGTTGTGATGGGGTCTAGTAGAGCTGTGTTGTGATGGGCCTGGTCTGGTAGAGCTGTGTTGTGGTGGGGTCTAGTAGAGCTGTGTTGTGATGGGCCTGGTCTGGTAGAGCTGTGTTGTGGTGGGGTCTAGTAGAGCTGTGTTGTGATGGGGTCTAGTAGAGATGTGTTGTGATGGGGTCTAGTAGAGCTGTGTTGTGATGGGGTCTAGTAGAGATGTGTTGTGATGGGGTCTAGCAGAGCTGTGTTGTGATGGGCCTGGTCCAGTAGAACTGTGTTGTGATGGGCCGGGTCTAGTAGAGCTGTGTTGTGATGGGGTCTAGTAGAGCTGTGTTGTGATGGGCCTGGTCTGGTAGAGCTGTGTTGTGGTGGGGTCTAGTAGAGCTGTGTTGTGATGGGCCTGGTCTGGTAGAGCTGTGTTGTGGTGGGGTCTAGTAGAGCTGTGTTGTGATGGGGTCTAGTAGAGCTGTGTTGTGATGGGCCTGGTCTGGTAGAGCTGTGTTGTGATGGGCCTGGTCTGGTAGAGCTGTGTTGTGATGGGACGGGTCTGGTCGTGCTGTCCTGAGGCGGGCCCCGTCTGGTCGTGCTGTCCTGAGGCGGGTCTGGTCTGGTAAATCTGTGCTGTGGTGGGCCTGGTCTTGTAGAGCTGTGCTGTAATAAGCCGTGTCTGGCTCTTCTCTCCTGGGGATGGTGGGGGTACTGTTGTTTCAGAAGGTGGGGCAGGGGGGCTCTGCTGCTGGGGTGATGGGTGTGTGGGTCCCTGCCAAGTGTTGCATCCTTTAGGTCCTTAGCAAAGGTTCTGATACTGTCCTGATCAAGGTGTACATTATCGTATAAGTGTTCACATGTCAGAGTGGGGTGGTGAGCCATTCTAACGTTGAGTAGTGAGGCACAGTCCACAGGGATCTGTTGATTTATTTTTTCGATCAACTGTCCTGGGAAGTCTTCTTGGTAGGTGGACACAACTATATTGGTTGTTGGGAACATAGCCTGTGCTCGTTCTGCCACTCTTCTCACTGATACATTTTCACCTTTGGCATGAAGGTCGTTTGTGCCAGTGTGGATGATGATGTTGTCAGGGGGGTCAATCCTGGTCTGACTGAGTAGCTGCATTGCACTGTCAGTTGTAGGACACCAGAACTTATACACCTGGTGTCTAGGGAATAATCTTTCCTGGACTAAGAACTTCCCATTTGAATCAATAAGGATTGCAGTTGTGGGTGACTGTCTGGCTGGAGCAGACTGGGTGGCTGGTTGGTTCTAGTTATCTCTATCTATCTATCTATCTATCTATCTATCTATCTATCTATCTATCTATCTATCTATCTATCTATCTATCTCTCTCTCTCTCTCTCTCTCTCTCTCTCTCTCTCTCTCTCTCTCTCTCTCTCTCTCTCTCTCTCTCTCTCTCTCTCTCTCTCTCTCTCTCTCTCTCTCTCTCTCTCTCTCTCTCTCTCTCTCTCTCTCTCTCTCTCTCTCTGTGTGTATTTTCTGGTGATGTTGGTGGGGTTCTTCGGCTGCTGTGGAGCCGTCAGGGAGTCCCAATGTCTGCTGGGGTCGGTGAGTGGACACAAACACATAAACAATTATTAATTTGGCCAAGCTGAAGCCAGATCAGAAACCACGGAAAGGAATCCTCTAAGGGAGAGAGAGAAATGTACACGATAGTTACCCGGAGGAAAATGATCCATAAAACTTGGTAATTAATTACAAAGACCATAATCCATTGGGCATCTACTAGTCCGATCGATGTTTATTTTACGCCTGCTACGGAAGAGGCAGAAGAATGCGCGATCGTGAGGGGATATAGAGAGCAGCTGTTGCTTCGCGAGGTATCTCTGTCTGAAAATACATGATCTAAGTGATTGATAGTTGGTATTCAGCAGTCATAAAAGTATTCCTTATTTACTTTGAACTAATAAAAGTTGAACTAATAGTGATTTAGTCAGAAAGGCAGCACCTCTACAGAGAGGAGATGATGACTTGGAATGAAATAATAAAGTCATCAAATAAAACCAACGTAATAAACACAACATAAATATTTTATTAAAGTAAATAAATGATGTTTAATAAGTGATGAGCAGTAATGGGCAGCCACTACCATCAAGGGACTTTTATTAATTGTGTTATTCTGTGTTACAGCGTTCAACCCAAATAATCGAAATCGAAAACCATGATTGTATTTGTATAATTTAACGGAAACTGAACCAACCTCAAAAAGCACTAATGCTCAGCACTAATAATTCTTCACGTTTTACCAGTGAACAGTTCAAACAGCAATGCCAATCATTTGATCTCAATCAGTTTACAATTACTGTTTTGCAAGCGAATTAAAGCAGATGGTGTTAACAAACTATTAGCATCTTGGAAGGAATATTTTTCAATCGACGCTGCGTGCGCTGTTGAGTTCTGGCCTCATGAGGAAAATATTCAGCTTCAAATAAGAAATGACTGCGGGGTTTTTGGTTTAACATATTATAGACCTACTATGCTACAGTATGCTATTATATTCCGATCTGTTATGTAAAATACTAATTAATCATTAAGTGATCTTGCGAGACATTGATTCAGCTTTGATCTAACTTTACTAAAGGAGCACCACGGTGAGAAGTGATCATCTTCAACTTGTAATATTAAGGGATGAGTATGTTAAATTGCTTCAATTCAAATCTGGTATTAGGAACAAAAGAGGTCAATACACGTCTTCTAAAATAGACTAGTATTTTAATTAATGCAAAACACTTCAATGGTAAATATGATGTTCGTATATACGGGTCCACTGAAATACCACGCAGGGCACTCAGAGAACTGATCCATTGTTACAGGCTCTTCTTTAAATACCCTGACAGTGATAGTTCCTGCTCCCTGCTGGCCTATCAGAGTAGAGACTGAGCGTGGTTTAGACTTACTCAGCCAATCGTTGGCGCACAGGCTGGTCCCAGTCCCTTGGCGCTTTACCGTTGCACACTGTTGCCAGGCATAAGTTGTTATCATCACAACCTGTAGAGTCAGCACCCATAGACACTGTTCCCCTGTACTCCTTGTACCTACGTCCTTGGACGGTTCACAGATCACAAAGAGGCAGTGTTCGTGTCTGTGAGAAATACAAGTCTTATCTCATCCTACCCCCTAACGTTCCTCACATGAATCACAACTTGTTATGTGAAACAATTTATATCAGTACAGTACAAACCCATTATGTTTAATCATTAATGCATTCCTTCTAAGCTAGGCATCACATCCAGTTACAAGAAAATAGATCCCCACAAGTAGAACTACTAGACAACATCTTCATGAGGGTTATTTTGAGTGATTTAAGCACCCTCCGAACCGTGGAGGTGAAAGGACAGCACCGGAACCAAGTGGTCACATCTCGTTCTGGGTTCCACTGTGCAAGGTGGTCCGTGGAGGTTTATAAACATCAAGGCAGACCACATCTCGTTCTGGGTTCCACTGTGCAAGGTGGTCCGTGGAGGTTTATAAACATCAAGGCAGACCACATCTCGTTCTGGGTTCCACTGTGCAAGGTGGTCCGTGGAGGTTTATAAACATCAAGGCAGACCACATCTCGTTCTGGGTTCCACTG